>NC_091229.1:15776935-15863420 GCF_040958095.1 Procambarus clarkii
TGCCCTGCAGTAAGTCAACAAATTCTTTTTGAGACTTCAGGCTGAAGGCGCAAGGAACATAAGGAGTCAGCAGGCCGTTGAGTCGCTTCGCCAGTCTGTACGTGGGTGTGGGTATCTGGCTAATGATTGGCCGAAGTGGGTTTCCAGGCTTGTGTGTCTTGACATTTCCATACGCATATCCAGGTTTATATTCCCCAATAATCTTTGGCAGGTGGAGTCCTGATTTCTTGGCGTTCACAGTTTCAATTCGGCTGTAGTGTCCTTCGTTACCCCTTTGGAATTTAGTTTGGTCAGAGAGTATGAGGTTCATTTTCGCCAGATATTCGTCTTTTTTAAGAATGACATATATTGGCGACTTGTCACCTCTGACAACTATCTCCTTGTTCTCACGAAGGCTTTTAGCTGCCGCTTTGAGCTCGGGGGACAGTATGGTGCTTCTGTAATTGCCTCGATTCTTTCCTCCTTCCGCAATAAGTATATATATATATATATATATATATATATATATATATATATATATATATATATATATATATATATATATATATATATATATATATAAAAATATAAAATAAAAAACTTGGAAAGATAATCGACGAATGATTTCACATGAAAATAATTTAGACTATACATTAATTAATGTTGTTAAAAAGTATAACCTTATTGAATTTCTTACTGTTGTGAAGTAAATGTTGTGTTGTGAATGAAGTGTTGTGAATTTTCCTCCTGCCGCTGTGTCAGCAAGTGGGGAAATTTATCAAATAAATAATATAAATAAATAGTTTATGTAAGTCAAAGTACAGACATTGATATTGAGTTCCAAGCATAATGTTGGATGTGTAGTAAGTATATTGACTCACCTATATTGACTACCACTCACCAGTCTCCGTGGTGTAGTGGTAAGACACTCGACTGGCGTTCCGCGAGCGCTTTGTCATGGGTTCGTATCCTGGCCGGGGAGGATTTACTGGGCGCCTTAACTGTAGCCTCTGTTTAACTCAACAGTAAAATGTGTACTTGGTTGTAACAACGATTCTTCGCGGCGGGGATCGTATTCCAGGGCCACGCGTACTAGTGGCTCTACAAGAATGTAACAACTCTTGTATATACCGTATCTCTATATATAGACTATGCCTCGAGCCACTAGCACCCACCTTAACACAAGCGAGCACAACATTAATGGCAAGGGAGTCGGTCGGCCGAGCGGACATCACGCTGGACTTGTGATCCTGTGGTCCTGGGTTCGATCCCAGGCGCCGACGAGAAACAATGGGCAGAGTTTCTTTCACTCTATGCCCCTGTTACCTAGCAGTAAAATAGGTACCTGGGTATTAGTCAGCTGTCACGGGCTGCTTCCTGGGTCTGGAGGCCTGGTCGAGGACCGGGCCGCGGGGACACTAAAAAGCCCCAAAATCATCTCAAGATAACCTCAAGATAACCTCAGGGGCATGAACGCGGTCAAACACCCTGGGAACAAGCAGCTCATTTGACAGGACTCTTGACAGGATTTACACTGCCAGGCAACATGTCATTGTGATATTAATATTAGGGACACAGCCGGGAATATATCTTTACTTTCCCTGATGAGTTTTACTGTGAACTGTAGACCAACTGCGTCATTGTACTTCTCGCTCTACGGGCTCACCATAGCCCGTGCTACTTGGAACTTTTTGTTCTAGGTAGCGAATCCTTAACAACACACATACTTCTCGCTCGTTCCTTGAGCTGTATTGTCTTACACTCACGTTTAGCGAGTGATTAGCGAGAGGCTGAAATAAGGAAGTATCAGGAGAAAGCGCCTAGGAATTACGACTATTTGGCACTGGGGAGGGGTCAGGATAAGGATTTAGGATGGGTCGGAGGGAAGGAATGGTGCCCAACCACTTGTGGACGGTCGGGGGATTGAACACCGACCTGCATCCATAATATTGGCAAGCGTTGAGGTTACAGTATAATTAGTCCCTTGCAAGGTCTATGTTGCACCTGGCCGACCTCTCGAGCGGTCACAACCTCACTAAACTGATGCACTAAATTGTCCTTACCTAACCTAACCGAGGACCCATTAATAGAAAACGGGACATCACGTCAATTTTGCGAGCCGCCTTAGGGGATTTATACGTCAAAATATGATATACTAATGAGCAAATCCACAAGGGCCGTAACGAGGATTCGAACCTGCGTCCGGGAGCATCCCAGACACTGCCTTAATCGACCGAGCTACAACAGGGTAAAAGAGTTGAAACCGAAGTTCTACTGAACTTACTGGTTCCCGTAGCCTCTCCGAGGCACGACGTTAGTGTGATTTCTGTGTGTTAGGATGTACTGTTCGCGAGGACGGGCTGACACACACACGTTAATGTGTATATATAACATTACAACACAGGCTTCTGTGTTTAGTAATTGTTTAAAAGTGGTTTGTTGTGGTGTTGCATCACCTTACAAGCATCATGACACGCAGAACATAACGACCCTTTCTTGAGGTTATCTTGAGGTTATCTTGAGATGATTTCGGGGCTTTTAGTGTCCCCGCGGCCCGGTCCTCGACCAGGCAACCACCCCCAGGAAGCAGCCCGTGACAGCTGACTAACACCCAGGTACCTATTTTACTGCTAGGTAACAGGGGCATAGGGTGAAAGAAACTCTGCCCATTGTTTCTCGCCGGCGCCTGGGATCGAACCCAGGACCACAGGATCACAAGTCCAGCGTGCTGTCCGCTCGGCCGACCGACTCCCTTTGTGCTGGAGTACTGAGCACTTTCCCTCACCAGGCACCTGCACAGTAAGGTGTCGACGTGTATGATGTACACAGTTACACTGTGTACATCATACACGTATAGAAGTACATATACAACTATTTAGTCAATTAGTATAGTCAAGTATTTTGTTTAGTAGTGTGTTTAGGAACCGGTGGCTGAGCGGGCAGAACACTGGACGCTTGATCCTGTGGTCCCGGGTTCGATCCAGGGCGCCGGCGAGAAATAATAGGCAGAGTTTCTTTCACCCCGATGTCCCTGTTACCTAGCAGTAAATAGGTACCTGGGAGTTAGTCAGTTGTCACGGGCTGCTTCCTAGGGGTGGAGGCCTGGTCGAGGACCGGGCCGCGGGGACACTAAAGCCCCGAAATCATCTCAAGAAGAAGATAGGGCGACGGTCCCATGGCCATTAGGAGACAACCTAGATGGTGTATAGTTCTTTGAAATGGGAAGAAGTAGAGACTTCTACACTCCTTGAGTGCATTTTTCCAGTGACTCTGTAGAGCCCTGTGAGCCTAGTGGTGCATACAGGGTCAAGCACCTGACCAATCACCGCTGGGAAAGCCTTCCGACCTCTCAGTAGTTCAATGCCATCATTTGCCACAAGTTTTTTTGATCATATTTACAGTTAAAACTGTGTGTATGGAACTGGCCTCGACAACTACGATAAAGAAAACGGGTCTGGAGTCATTACCTGAGTCAAGCAACGGCAGGAAAGGCGGAGTTGAGGATGTAATATAATAATCATGCAGGCACAGATAGGTGAATACAAATAGGTAAAGACATAACAGTAGCCACGGCAGAATTATGTACAGACAGACACCTCCAGGACAATAAACTCACTAACTCCATAATTACAAGTTGGCAACTATAATTGACATTGTGGGTAATACCCCGCCCGTTTTTTGTGAGGCGGCTGGATTTGTTTATAGAGGGGCGACCCGCCCAATTATGGCTAATTTTGAACTACATTTTGTATGTGTAATGTATGTGGGTGTGTGTGCACCTAGTTGTGATTGCGGGGGTTGAGCTCTGGCTCTTTGGTCCCGCCTCTCTCTCAACCGTCAATCATATGGTGTACAGGTTCCTGAGCCTTTTGAGCTCTATTGCATCTACATTTGAAGCTGTGAATGTAGTGTGTTTAAACCCCGTCACTGCCTAGTGATAAATACCTCATTTGTTAACTACTCTGTGTACTGGGTGATGGGGGAATGGTTGGTGAATGTGCTTAGGATTTGTTAATGGCAGAAGTACACACACACACACACACACACACACACACACACACACACACACACACACACACACACACACACACACACACACACACACACACACGCTGGAGAGACAGGCAGGTGTAGCTAGTAAGGTGCTCCAGTGGATAAGGGAGTACCTAAGCAATAGGAAGCACAGAATTACAGTAAGGGGTGAGACCTCAGAATGGCGTGAAGTCACCAGTGGAGTCCCACAGGGCTCTGTACTCGGACCTATCCTGTTTCTGATATACGTAAATGATCTCCCGGAGGGTATAGACTCATTCCTCTCAATGTTTGCTGACGACGCCAAAATTATGAGAAAGATTAAGACAGAGGAGGACTGCTTGAGGCTTCAAGAAGACCTGGACAAGCTGCAGGAATGATTGAACAAATGGTTGTTAGAGTTTAACCCAAACAAATGTAATGTAATGAAGATAGGTGTAGGGAGCAGGAAGCCAGTTACAAGGTATTATTTGGGAGATGAAATTCTACACGAGTCAGAGTCTGGCATGATATCAACCTGGAGGTTGATATCATGCCAGACCTGTCCCCTGAAGCTCATATCAAAAGGATAACATCAGCAGCATATGCCAGGTTGGCTAACATAAGAACGGCATTTAGACACTTGTGCAAGGAATCGTTCAGAACTTTGTATACCACCTATGTCAGACCAATCCGGGAGTATGCAGCCCCAGCATGGAGTCCATATCTAATCAAGCATGAGACCAAACTGGAAAAAGTTCAAAGGTTTGCCACCAGACTAGTACCCGAGCTGAGAGGTACGAGCTACGAGGAGAGACTACAGGAATTAAACCTCACGTCGCTAGAAGATAGAAAAGTTAGGGGGGATATGATCACCACGTACAAGATTCTCAGAGGAACTGATAGGGTAGATAAAGACAGTCTATTTAACACAAGGGGCACACGTACAAGGGGACACAGGTGGAAACTGAGTGCCCAAATGAGCTACAGAGATATTAGAAAGAACTTTTTTAGTGTCAGAGTGGTTGACAAATGGAATGCATTAGGCAGTGATGTGGTGGAGGCTGACTCCATACACAGTTTCAAGTGTAGATATGACAGAGCCCAATAGGCTCAGGAATCTGTACACCTGTTGATTGACGGTTGAGAGGCGGGACCAAAGAGCCAGAGCTCAACCCCCGCAAACACAACTAGGTGAGTACACACCTGCAGGTACAGGACAAACACACCTGCAGGTGGAAAACAAACACAAACACACCTGCAGGTGGAGAACAAACACACCTGCAGGTGGAGAACACAAACACACCTGAAGATGGAAGACAAACACACCTGTAGGTGGAGAACAAACACAAACACACCTGCAGATGGAAGACAAACACACCTGTAGGTGGAGAACAAACACAAACACACCTGCAGATGGAAGACAAACACACCTGCAGGTGCAGAACAAACACACCTGCAGATGGAAGACAAGCACACCTGCAGGTGCAGAACAAACACACCTGCAGATGGAAGACAAACACACCTGCAGGTGCAGAACAAACACACCTGCAGATGGAAGACAAACACACCTGCAGGTGGAGAACAAACACACCTGCAGGTGGAAGACAAACACACCTGCAGGTGGAGAACAAACACACCTGCAGATGGAAGACAAACACACCTGCAGGTGGAGAACAAACACACCTGCAGATGGAAGACAAACACACCTGCAGGTGCAGAACAAACACAAACACACCTGCAGATGGAAGACAAGCACACCTGCAGGTGCAGAACAAACGCACCTGCAGGTGGAAGACAAGCACACCTGCAGGTGCAGAACAAACACACCTGCAGATGGAAGACAAACACACCTGTAGATGGAAGACAAGCACACCTGCAGATGGAAGACAAACACACCTGCAGATGGAAGACAAACACACCTGCAGGTGCAGAACAAACACACCTGCAGATGGAAGACAAACACACCTGCAGATGGAAGACAAACACACCTGCAGGTGGAGAACAAACACAAACACACCTGCAGATGGAAGACAAGCACACCTGCAGGTGGAGAACAAACACACCTGCAGATGGAAGACAAGCACACCTGCAGATGGAAGACAAACACACCTGCAGATGGAAGACAAACACACCTGCAGGTGCAGAACAAACACACCTGCAGATGGAAGACAAGCACACCTGCAGGTGCAGAACAAACACAAACACACCTGCAGATGGAAGACAAGCACACCTGCAGGTGGAGAACAAACACACCTGCAGATGGAAGACAAGCACACCTGCAGGTGGAGAACAAACACACCTGCAGATGGAAGACAAACACACCTGCAGGTGCAGAACAAACACACCTGCAGATGGAAGACAAGCACACCTGCAGGTGCAGAACAAACACAAACACACCTGCAGATGGAAGACAAGCACACCTGCAGGTGGAGAACAAACACACCTGCAGATGGAAGACAAGCACACCTGCAGGTGGAGAACAAACACACCTGCAGGTGCAGAACAAACACACCTGCAGATGGAAGACAAACACACCTGCAGGTGCAGAACAAACACAAACACACCTGCAGATGGAAGACAAGCACACCTGCAGGTGGAGAACAAACACACCTGCAGATGGAAGACAAACACACCTGCAGGTGCAGAACAAACACAAACACACCTGCAGATGGAAGACAAACACACCTGCAGGTGCAGAACAAACACAAACACACCTGCAGATATGCTGTAATGGAAACACTCAAGCCATTAACAAAACACACCTTACAGCTTCGAGTATATTTAGGTAAATTCAGGCGAAGATACGTTTGTGAATGGCTATTGCTGAGAAAGTTAAACAGCTTCTTAAGTGTCGCTCAAGTGAGGGGGGGGGGGGGTGAACCATGGAGCTTTTGTAGGTTAAGTGGTGTTGTGTGTGAGATTTATAAGTGGCGTCTATATAAGTGTTAAGTGGATCATTCATATATATGTGACTGTCTACACTCACTCTCGTACCTTCATTGGCTTTGTTATGTACACGGCCAGATGTAGACACAGTCATGTGTGTGTGTGTGTGTGTGTGTGTGTGTGTGTGTGTGTGTGTGTGTGTGTGTATGTGTGTGTGCGTGTGTGTGTGTGTGTGTGTGTATGTGTGTGTGCGTGTGTGTGTGTACTACCCCAGACTAAAATATATGTACATACGATCATATGTGTGAACAGGTGTGAGCTCTCGTGCTCAAGTACACATATATAAATACATATGTATTTATGTATGACTCCATGTGTCTCTGTCATGGAGTCATACCATGACTGAGACACATGGGGTCACACCATGACTGAGACACATGGGGTCATACATGACTGAGACACATGGGGTCATACATGACTGAGACACATGGGGTCATACCATGACTGAGACACATGGAGTCACACCATGACTGTGAGACACATGGAGTCACACCATGACTGTGAGACACATGGAGTCACACCATGACTGAGACACATGGGGTCACACCATGACTGAGACACATGGAGTCACACCATGACTGAGACACATGGGGTCACACCATGACTGAGACACATGGGGTCATACATGACTGAGACACATGGGGTCATACATGACTGAGACACATGGGGTCATACCATGACTGAGACACATGGGGTCACACCATGACTGTGAGACACATGGAGTCACACCATGACTGAGACACATGGAGTCACACCATGACTGAGACACATGGGGTCACACCATGACTGAGACACATGGAGTCACACCATGACTGAGACACATGGGGTCACACCATGACTGAGACACATGGGGTCACACCATGACTGAGACACATGGGGTCACACCATGACTGAGACACATGGAGTCACACCATGACTGAGACACATGGGGTCACACCATGACTGAGACACATGGGGTCATACCATGACTGAGACACATGGGGTCATACCATGACTGAGACACATGGGGTCATACCATGACTGAGACACATGGGGTCATACCATGACTGAGACACATGGGGTCACACCATGACTGAGACACATGGGGTCACACCATGACTGAGAGACATGGAGTCACTCCATGACTGAGACACATGGAGACACACCATGACTGAGACACATGGAGTCACACCATGACTGAGACACATGGAGACACACCATGACTGAGACACATGGAGACACACCATGACTGAGACACATGGAGACACACCATGACTGAGACACATGAAGACACACCATGACTGAGACACATGGAGACACACCGTGACTGAGACACATGGAGACACACCATGACTGAGACACATAGAGTCACACCATGACTGAGACACATGGGGTCACACCATGACTGAGACACATGGGACACATGAAGAACATTAACCCATAGTTCAAGAGCCAGTAACTAGACGGGAAGTTAAGACGCAAGAGAACATGGTCAAAAGAACAGAACTCCTCCTGTTCTGTGTTCTTCAACACAGAACAGGAGACCTCAATGCACCCTGCACAGTTGGTGAAGAACCAGTGCACAGAGACAAGGGGAGTGGCAGAGAAACTATACAATAATGGTATGGTACAAGAGGCTAAATTTGGGCAGAAACTGTTCCATAGCTCATGAGGAGGCTATGGAGACTGAAGGACCAGGGGGCCAGATTCACGAAGCAGTTACGCAAGCACTTACGAACCTGTCCATCTTTTCTCAATCTTTGACGGCTTTGGTTACATATATTAAGCAGTTTACAACCATGAAAACTTGCCAATCAACTGTTGTTATTGTTATAAACAGCCTCCTGGTGCTTCGGAGCTCATTAACTGTTTAATAATTGTAAACAAAGCCGCCAAAGATACCTGCTTGATGGGGTTCAGGGAGTTCTTCTACTCCCCAAGCCCGGCCCGAGGCCAGACTCGACTTGTGAGAGTTTGGTCCACCAGGCTGCTGCTTGGAGCGGCCCGCAGGCCCACATACCCACCACAGCCCGGCTGATCCGGAACTTCTCTTAGAAAACAGTCCAGTTTTCTCTTGAAGATGGCAACGGTTGTTCCGGCAATATTTCTTTTTGATTGAGAAAAGATGTACAGGTTCGTGAGTACTTAATTATTTTCTCTAACCTAACCCTGGATAGGGTTAGGTTATTGAGACGATGAGTCACAATAACGGGCCTGAAGACATGATGACCCATTCACAAGTCAGAAGATGGGGAAGCGACGACGTTTCGGTCCCTCCTTCCTAATGGTCCACGACGGACAGAAACGTCGTCGCTTCTCATATCTTCTGATTTGTGGTTACGTCGTCCTAAAACTGGATACTAAAGGAGGCAATGCGATACTAATGTAAAACAACAAGGGGAGCAGAACAGAGACGTTTGGGCAACTTTCCTAAACACCTGAAGCATCTGTTCACCTGGCAGTAAATAGGTACCTAGGAATTTCGCGCTGGCGTTCCGCGAGCGCTTTGTCATGGGTTCGTATCCTGGCCGGGGAGGATTTACTGGGCGCCTTAACTGTAGCCTCTGTTTAACTCAACAGTAAAATGTGTACTTGGTTGTAACAACGATTCTTCGTGAGGGTCGTATTCCAGGGACCTGCCCGAAACTCTACGCGTACTAGTGGCTCTACAAGAATGTAACAACTCTTCTATATATCTCAAAAAAGAAGAATTAGAGAACTGTTGTGGGTTGCATCCTGGGGAAATTCAGCAGTTAGCTTACGGAGAAACCACTAAAGCCCTGGGGGGGGGGGGAACAATCCGAAAGTCGGACAGACTTTCTCTCCTGTTTAGATAGTCCTTTTTGTAACTATGTGCACGATAGTACAATAATTGACATAAAAGGCAATTAGACAGTAGAGTTTGCTACGAGGACTGTCAAATTCAAGGACAATTTTTGGACAGAGGATACAGAGAATAAAAGTCCTTGGACCTATACTGTTTCTGATATAATAAATAAAATAAAAAGTAAAATAAAGCTAAAAATCAAATTTAAATATTCCTAGGCATAGTATTGCACATATATGTACTATATTAGGCCTCAGATATATGTACTATATTAGGCCTCAGATAGCGTGCGTTAGGCTTAGGAAGGGTAGTGTAGGTTGTCTTTGCAACATAAATACAAAACCTTTTCCGGTTTGTCCAAATTCAATAGCAACGATATCTACTTTCTAAATGTCCATTACGTGACATATGTCCCATGGTGTTCTGCGTTATTATAAGTACTACATAAAGAGGAGGACGGGGCGTGGAGAGGCAGTCTGCCTGCCTGCCTGCCTGCCTGCCTGCCTGCCTGCCTGCCTGCCTGCCTGCCTGCCTGCCTGCCTGCCTGCCTGCCTGCCTGCCTGCCTGCAGGATCGAGCCTGCAGGATCGAGCCTGCACAATCGAGCATTAACTCTTGGATCCCGTCTTGCTAGTCAGCCGCCTTGCTGACACGCCATGTTGATTTTTTATTCACTTCCCCCCCCCCCCCCCTCCGTCCCATCCCAAATCGTTATCCTGACCTCTTCCCAGTGCTATATAGTCACGGCTTTGGTACTTTCTCTACTCCCTTACCTCACCTTACCCTCGTTACTTAACTTCAAGAGCGTTTATTGGGACAATACCCTACGTCTCGAAGGGATAGAGAAGCTCAGGAGTGCGACTGTGACAGGTGTGAGGTCCAGAGCATGATACTTGCTGGTTACCCGCGGCTCTCCTCTCTGCTGCTGGAGCATATGGGTTAAACTTGTGTCAAATATTCACTCTTATATACACGACTAAAGCTTTTCAGATTGTCAATATTTACATCGTTGTTTAATAGTGTATTTAGGCCAATTTATTGTTTTTATCATGACTGGTATACTGGTGTATGCCTCAGGTGTAGGTCTACTGGTGTATGCCTCAGGTGTAGGTCTACTGGTGTATGCCTCAGGTGTAGGTCTACTGGTGTATGCCTCAGGTGTAGGTCTACTGGTGTATGCCTCAGGTGTAGGTCTACTGGTGTATGCCTCCAGTGTAGGTCTACTGGTGTATGCCTCCAGTGTAGGTCTACTGGTGTATGCCTCAGGTGTAGGTCTACTGGTGTATGCCTCAGGTGTAGGTCTACTGGTGTATGCCTCCGGTGTAGGTCTACTGGTGTATGCCTCAGGTGTTGGTCTACTGGTGTATGCCTCCAGTGTAGGTCTACTGGTGTATGCCTCAGGTGTAGGTCTACTGGTGTATGCCTCAGGTGTAGGTCTACTGGTGTATGCCTCAGGTGTAGGTCTACTGGTGTATGCCTCAGGTGTAGGTCTACTGGTGTATGCCTCCAGTGTAGGTCTACTGGTGTATGCCTCAGGTGTAGGTCTACTGGTGTATGCCTCAGGTGTAGGTCTACTGGTGTATGCCTCAGGTGTAGGTCTACTGGTGTATGCCTCAGGTGTAGGTCTACTGGTGTATGCCTCAGGTGTAGGTCTACTGGTGTATGCCTCAGGTGTAGGTCTACTGGTGTATGCCTCAGGTGTTGGTCTACTGGTGTATGCCTCCAGTGTAGGTCTACTGGTGTATGCCTCAGGTGTTGGTCTACTGGTGTATGCCTCAGGTGTTGGTCTACTGGTGTATGCCTCCGGTGTAGGTCTACTGGTGTATGCCTCCGGTGTAGGTCTACTGGTGTATGCCTCAGGTGTAGGTCTACTGGTGTATGCCTCAGGTGTTGGTCTACTGGTGTATGCCTCAGGTGTTGGTCTACTGGTGTATGCCTCAGGTGTTGGTCTACTGGTGTATACCTCCGGTGTAGGTCTACTGGTGTATGCCTCAGGTGTTGGTATACTGGTGTATGCCTCAGGTGTTGGTCTACTGGTGTATGCCTCAGGTGTTGGTCTACTGGTGTATGCCTCAGGTGTAGGTCTACTGGTGTATGCCTCAGGTGTTGGTCTACTGGTGTATGCCTCAGGTGTAGGTCTACTGGTGTATGCCTCAGGTGTAGGTCTACTGGTGTATGCCTCAGGTGTAGGTCTACTGGTGTATGCCTCAGGTGTAGGTCTACTGGTGTATGCCTCAGGTGTAGGTCTACTGGTGTATGCCTCAGGTGTAGGTCTACTGGTGTATGCCTCAGGTGTTGGTCTACTGGTGTATGCCTCAGGTGTTGGTCTACTGGTGTATACCTCCGGTGTAGGTCTACTGGTGTATGCCTCAGGTGTTGGTATACTGGTGTATGCCTCAGGTGTTGGTCTACTGGTGTATGCCTCAGGTGTAGGTCTACTGGTGTATGCCTCAGGTGTTGGTCTACTGGTGTATGCCTCAGGTGTAGGTCTACTGGTGTATGCCTCCGGGGAACATTCCATCAGCCACAGCCCTGTGGGGCGAGGGCTCGGGGTGTGGTGGGAGGGCGGGACTGATGTAGTCAACCCTTAAATAATGGCAGTTATCGTGGTAATTAAGTGGGCCATTCATCCTCTGGCATGGGGTAGGGACCACTGGCTGCCCTGGTCGTACCAACATATATCTCCAGCCATCACGGGGTATTAACTAAGGGAGTGTTGATCACGGGTGGCCGCCCTGGTAGGCTGGGAGGGATTAAGTAATATTAATCTGAATTTAAGCTGCCTCCATGGAGACGGACACGGTGGGGCCGGGACAGGAGGCGAGGTCCTCTCTCTCCGTCACGTCTGGTAGCTGCTTCCTCCTCATCTACATCACCCTCTTGTGTGTACTCATGTAATTGTGCTTGCGAGGGTTGAGCTCTGGCTCTTTGGTCCCGCCTCTCAACCGTCAATCAACTGGTGTACAGGTTCCTGAGCCTACTGGGCTCTATCATATCTACATTTAAAACTGTGTATGGAGTCAGCCTCCACCACATCTCTGCCTAATGCATCCCATCTGTTAACTACTCTGACCCTGAAAAAGTTCTTTCTAACGTCCCTGTGGCTCATGTGGGTACTCAGTTTCCACCTGTGTCGCCTTGTTCGCGTACCACCAGTGTTGAATAGTTTATCCTTGTCTACCCGGTTGATTCCCCTGAGGATTTTATAAGTAGTTATCATGTCTCCCCTTACTCTTCTGTCTTCCAGTGTCGTAAAGTGTATTTCCCGCAGTCTTTTCTCGTAACTCATGCCTCTTATTTGTGGGACTAGTCTAGTGGCATATCTGTGAACTTTTTCCAGCTTCGTCTTGTGCTTGACAAGGTACGGGCTCCATGCTGGGGCCGCATACTCCAGGATTGGTCTTACATATGTGGTGTACAAGATTCTGAATGATTCCTTACACAGGTTCCTGAACGCTGTTCTGATGTTAGCCAGCCTCGCATATGCCGCAGACGTTATTCTTTTTATGTGGGCTTCAGGAGACAGGTTTGGTGTGATATCAACTCCTAGATCTTTCTCTCTGTTCGTTTCATTAAGTACTTTATCTCCTATTCTGTATCCTGTGCCTGGCCTCCTGTTTCCACTGCCTAGTTTCATTACTTTGCATTTACTCGGGTTGAACTTTAGCAGCCATTTGTTGGACCATTCACTCAGTCTGTCTAGGTCATCTTGTAGCCTCCTACTATCGTCCTCAGTTTCAATCCTCCTCATAATTTTTGCATCATCAACAAACATTGAGAGAAACAATTCTATACATCTGGGAGATCATTTACATGTATCAGAAACAGTATAGGTCCAAGGACTGACCCCTGCGGGACTCCATTCGTAACGTGTGTGTGTGTGCGCGCGCGTGTGTATGTGCGCGCACGCGTGTGTATGTGCGCGCACGTGTGTGTATGTGCGCGCACGTGTGTGTATGTGAGCGCACGTGTGTGTATGTGCGCGCACGTGTGTGTATGTGCGCGCACGTGTGTGTATGTGCGCGCACGTGTGTGTATGTGCGCGCGTGTGTGTATGTGCGCGCACGTGTGTGTATGTGCGCGCGTGTGTGTATGTGCGCGCACGTGTGTGTATGTGCGCGCGTGTGTGTATGTGCGCGCACGTGTGTGTATGTGCGCGCGCGTGTGTATGTGCGCGCACGTGTGTGTATGTGCGCGCGTGTATGTGCGCACGTGTGTGTATGTGCGCGCGCGTGTGTGTATGTGCGCGCGTGTGTGTATGTGCGCGCACGTGTGTGTATGTGCGCGCACGTGTGTGTATGTGCGCGCGTGTGTGTATGTGCGCGCGCGTGTGTGTATGTGCGCGCACGTGTGTGTATGTGCGCGCGTGTGTGTATGTGCGCGCGCGTGTGTGTATGTGCGCGCACGTGTGTGTATGTGCGCGCGTGTGTGTATGTGCGCGCACGTGTGTGTATGTGCGCGCACGTGTGTGTATGTGCGCGCACGTGTGTGTATGTGCGCGCGCGTGTGTGTATGTGCGCGCGTGTGTATTTGCAATTTATGTCTGCTGAACCGAGCCGTTGGCTTTTGGCCTTTCTAGTCGCCAGTTGTTTTATGTAATGACTCCTGACCTATTTATCTACTTTTTACAACAATCTACTTTATCTACTATATCTACTTTTTACAATAACGAATGAAGTTTCCCTCTACAACCTGTTACTTTAATTTACTTCCTTTAATCTCTCTTCCAATCCCATCCATCAATTCTGAGAAAAACCTGGTCACAAACTTCTGAATTTTTCTGTTTCCTTTTGTGTATTGTGGTGCCCATCCTCAGAGTAAATCCATTACCCCTCCCCCCCCCCCAACCACTTGGATAGTTATCTAGGTATTTGTGATGGTTATAAGCATACTAGGGGATCCAGTAATAGTCAACATGTAAACTGACAAGTGAACCTTTGTCCTAAATAGCAATTATTCTTGTTTTAACTTTTTGTATTATAAGTCATTGGTTTAAAATATAGAAGTATAAGCTGAAAATTTTTTTTGAAGTGATTTGGTTTTCTGCAAATGGAATTCTTGGGTACAATGAAATAGTTTTCGAATTCTTATATTATCGTCAATGCACAGTATTAATGTAACCATCATAATGAAACCTAACCTAACCATGGATGGAGAGTATATAATAGCACTATGTATTCATTCTAAACTCATTCCTTAAAGCTTATTTCCTCCCTGTGGTTACCTGTGGTTACCTTAAGGGAGCCGGTCGGCCGAGCGGACAGCACGCTGGACTTGTGATCCTGTGGTTCCGGGTTCGATTCCGGGCGCCGGCGAGAAACAATGGGCAGAGTTTCTTTCACCCTATGCCCCTGTTACCTAGCAGTAAAATAGGTACCTGGGTGTTAGTCAGCTGTCACAGGCTGCTTCCTGAGGGTGGAGGCCTGGTCGAGGACCGGGCCGCGGGGACACTAAAGCCCCGAAATCATCTCAAGATAACCTTGTGGTTACCTCGCGCGAGTCGTGTGGCTCGAGAGGCCGTGTGGCTCGAGAGGCCGTGTGGCTCGAGAGGCCTGCAGGGCTGTGATCAGTATTTTGTCTCAACGATTCCTTCCGATCTTGGTGTGATCACTTCGCCAGCCTACGACTGCACATCGAGTCAACAATCACAGATCGGTCTGTGTGCTGGGGAACACAGCACACAGATCGGTCTGTGTGCTGGGGAACACAGCACACAGATCGGTCTGTGTGCTGGGGAACACAGCACACAGATCGGTCTGTGTGCTGGGAACACAGCACACAGATCGGTCTGTGTGCTGGGAACACAGCACACAGATCGGTCTGTGTGCTGGGAACACAGCACACAGATCGGTCTGTGTGCTGGGAACACAGCACACAGATCGGTCTGTGTGCTGGGGAACACAGCACACAGATCGGTCTGTGTGCTGGGGAACACAGCACACAGATCGGTCTGTGTGCTGGGGAACACAGCACACAGATCGGTCTGTGTGCTGGGGAACACAGCACACAGATCGGTCTGTGTGCTGGGAACACAGCACACAGATCGGTCTGTGTGCTGGGGAACACAGCACACAGATCGGTCTGTGTGCTGGGGAACACAGCACACAGATCGGTCTGTGTGCTGGGGAACACAGCACACAGATCGGTCTGTGTGCTGGGGAACACAGCACACAGATCGGTCTGTGTGCTGGGGAACACAGCACACAGATCGGTCTGTGTGCTGGGAACACAGCACACAGATCGGTCTGTGTGCTGGGGAACACAGCACACAGATCGGTCTGTGTGCTGGGGAACACAGCACACAGATCGGTCTGTGTGCTGGGGAACACAGCACAAACTTTCATCCATGTCATGGGAAGGGCAAAACAAGGTTAACAAGTGCAAGGTAACCTTGTGGTTACCTTGCGTTGATTCCAGGGGTCAAGGTCCAACGCGGCCCGGTCTCTGATCAGGCCTCCTGGTTGATGGTCTGATCAACCGGGCTGTTGGACGCGGCTGCTCGCAGCCTGACGTATGAGTCACAGCCTGGTTGATCAGGTATCCTTTGGAGGTGTTCATCCAGTTCTCTCCTGAACACTGTGAGGGGTCGGCCAGTTATGCCATTCCCTGGAAACACAAACCGTAACTGTCTCTATTTTCCGCTTGTTACAACTTGTAATAAAGTTGTTACATATTCGCTTAACGTGTTTATGACGTATTAGAACGTTGTTACAACTTGCTATATTGGTTGTTATAACTGGTTAGGTGTTAAAACTTGTTCGAATGTTGTACCAAGGTCGTAGTTTCGGTGTGTGTTTGGCAAGCTTATTTGTAGTGGAAGCGTGTTGAACAGTCTCGGGCCTCTGATGTTGATAGAGTTTTCTCTTAGAGTACCTGTTGCACGTACCGTTACAAAAACAGTACCTGTTTTTCAACGGGGGTATTCTGCACATCCTGCCATGCCTCCTGGTCTCATGTGGTGTTATTTCTGTGTGCACATTTGGGACCAGCTCCTCTAATACTTTTCATATGTAAATTATTATGTACCTCTCCCACCTGCGCTTTAGAGAATACAGATTTAGACATTTTAATGGGTCCCAATAATTTAGACGTTTTACAGAGTGGTTTCTTGTTAGGTGGAGGGTTCCATGATGGGCCCGCATACTATAGAACTGGTCTCACATAGACGGTGTACAGCTACCTAAATGTCTCCTTATTTAGGTTCCTGAATGATGGTCTGACTTTCGCTTGTGGTGTGATGCTGTCGTTATCATATATATATGAGTCTCCAGAGTTATGTTAGGTGTTATGTCCACTCCACCGTCGTTTTTTTACTCATAACAGAGGTAGTTCTCCTTTATTGTGTACTGTCCTTTTGTTCTCCTGACGCCTGTTCCCATCTCCATCACTTTACACTTGCTCGTGTTTAACTCCAGTAGCCATTTGTTGGACCAACTCTGCAACAACTTGTTTAATTAAGTCATTTGGAGAACCGTACAGTCCTCATCTGTCACAACTCTTATTAACTTTCCATCACTTGCAAACATAATCATATTCACTTCAGGGCCAGACGACGGGCGTGGTTATTCTCTGTTATTTGATCGCCGGGAAGACGAGATGTGGACCTGGAGTCAGATTCACGAAAGCACTTACGCAAGTACTTACGAACGTGTACATCTTTCCTCAATCTTTGACGGCATTGGTTACATTTATTAAACAGTTTACAAGCATGAAAACTTGCCAATCAACTGTTGTTATTGTTATAAACAGCCTCCTGGTGCTTCGGAGCTCATTAACTGTTTAATAATTAGAAACAAAGCCGCCAAGACTGAGAAAAGATGGACAGGTTCGTAAGTGTTTACGTAAGTGCTTTCGTGAATCTGGCCCCAGGACCATACCAACAGCGGGGGCTCGCCCACCACCACCTCCCTCACCCCCTCAACAGTGGCCACACCCCCCTACTGTCTCTTCAACATTATATTGTAGAATGTCCCATACTGACTTTCGCCCTCCTGCGCTGAGGTATGCTGAACTCTGTAACTATTATATGAGTACTGGAACACTTGATGATATATTGGACTTGTACCCAAGTTGACTATGTAATATATCAATTATACACTGTATGTGATGTAACTATAACGTGAGTGTAACACCACTATAAAATAGAAACTAAATAATATAAGTATGTATACACTACTAATTATCCTGAGTAACACTTCCTATCGGTTGCACTTAGTAACACTGTTATTGAACACTGTAATATGAGCTGACATATGATGGTTACACCGGAACCAAAGGTACACTGCCAACAAGGAAATGTTAACACAGGATTAAAACGCTGCCACCATCTGTCTTGACCATTGAGACTATATCAAGCAACGAGGCAAGAAACATTGCTTGACTTGGAGAGTACTTTCTTTAACTGTCATCAATTATGGGACGGTTGTCAGCCAACTATAACCAGAGGCTAAGAGGATTCAACAATTGATACAGACGAGAAGTTTAACATGAGTTTATTGAGAACAAATTATGGTAATCACCACTATAAATCACCACTTTAACACTGGCAATACTGACAATTGTTACAGGATCCAGACATGGAAACGTATCAAAGATCACACACATTACCTTAAGATCATTGATCCCCTGGAAACACAAACCGAAACTGTCTCTATTTTCCGCTTGTTACAACTTGTAATAAAGTTGTTACAGCTTGGCTTAACGTGTTTATGACGTATTAGAACGTTGTTACAACTTGCTATATTGGTTGTTATAACTGGTTAGGAGGTGTTAAAACTTGTTCGAACGTTGTACCAACGTCGTAGTTTCGGTGTGTGTTTGGCGGGTCTCTGCCTCTCAGTCTGGTGGATTCACTGTTTCCTGAGGCTCGCCTGATGACCTGTCACCTCACACTACCTCCGACACTCCAGCACTCTCTCTCTCTTAACTATCATACAGGGGTATATATACAACTGAAACAGAAGGGAGGGGGGGGGGGCGTTTTACAGTGTTGTGGGAAAGTCTGGTGTGGACCTGTTCCCAGCTGATTCAACCAACTCGGGAAAAAGAGTGTTTTGCACACCCAAATAGTTGATCAGCACATCAGGGCGGCAGCTTCCCATGATGTGCAAGAAAGCACTCAAGATGTACCATTAAGTTGCTTGCCAAGACCATCAGGAGTATTCATACACAGGAACACGCTGACTAGGGAGGAGCCAGAAAATATTTCAATTAACTCTAGCTGAATCTGAGGTCACAGGCTGACCTTACCAGGACGTTCCTATGGTGAGTCATGGGTGTACTCTCCAGGCGTTACAATACTCCCTCTCCCCTTAATTAAAACAACAATCGAGTGTATCTAAGTAACGTGAGCTTGTAAAATCATCTTCATCACCTTCCATGGTTAAGTGCTTAATTGCACACTAGTTTCTCTATCAGTTATCTCACCTTGTCAGAGTTAAAGAGACAATTGTATGTGTGTGTATATATGTATATATATATATATATATATATATATATATATATATATATATATATATATATATATATATATATATATATATATATATATATATATATTAGTATATTTTGGTAGCAGTCTTTCCTGTAGACATATATTATTAAATATGACCGAAAAAGTAAGATTAATAATTCTAACACGAATTTTCTCGATCTTTCGTACGTTTCTTTTCACTGTTGGTGGTAATTCAAAAATCAATTCTCCAAAATTCATTTTTATTTCTAGTCTGACGCGGCGTTTCTAGTTGCATGGCGTTTCACTTTCCTTCTTATGATGTCTTCGACGAAACCATTGGAGAAGCCGTTGTTGACTAGGACCTGCCTTACCCTACAGAGTTCTTCGTCGACTTGCTTCCATTCTGAGCTGTGGCTGAGAGCACGGTCGACATATGCGTTAACAACACTCCTCTTGTACCTGTCTGGGCAGTCACTGTTGGCATTTAGGCACATTCCTATGTTCGTTTCCTTAGTGTAGACGGCAGTGTGAAAACCTCCGCTCTTTTCCATGACTGTTACATCTAGAAAGGGCAGCTTCCCATCCTTTTCCATCTCATAAGTGAAACGCAGCACGGAACTCTGCTCAAATGCCTCCTTCAGCTCCTGCAGATGTCTGACATCAGGTACCTGTGTAAAAATGTCGTCAACATACCTGCATATGCCAGGTTGGCTAACATAAGAACGGCATTTAGAAACTTGTGTAAGGAATCTTTCAGAACATTATATACCACATATGTCAGACCAATCCTGGAGTATGCGGCACCAGCATGGAGTCCATATCTAGTCAAGCATAAGACTAAAATGGAAAAGGTTCAAAGGTTTGCCACCAGACTAGTACCCGAGCTGAGAGGTATGAGCTACGAGGAGAGACTACGGGAATTAAACCTCACTTCGTTGGAAGACAGAAGAGTTAGGGGGGACATGATCACCACATTCAAGATCCTCAAGGGAATCGACAGGGTTGATAAAGACAGGCTGTTTAACACAAGGGGCACACGCACTAGGGGACACAGGTGGAAACTGAGTGCCCAAATGAGCCACAGAGATATTAGAAAGAACTTTTTTAGTGTCAGAGTGGTTGACAAATGGAATGCATTAGGCAGTGATGTGGTGGAGGCTGACTCCATACACAGTTTCAAGTGTAGATATGATAGAACCCAATAGGCTCAGGAACCTGTACACCTGTTGATTGACGGTTGAGAGGCGGGACCAAAGAGCCAGAGCTCAACCCCCGCAAGCACAACTAGGTGAGTACACACACACACACACACACACACACACACACACACACACACCTACATTGTGTCAGCAAGGCTTAACCTTATTTCCCTATTTTAAAAACTTTGATCCACACTTCCTTATCCACCATTTCTCATCCACCTTGAGAATCTTACCAATTTTTCTGTTTATTATAAACACCAATTTTGAGCATTATTTTTTTGTTCTTGTATATGCTAATATATTGTTATTCTCGTGCAGTGGAGGAGTGAGTGTGTTGGGCAATGTTTACACATGAGTTATGAGAGTGGTGAGGGTGGGGAGTGACGCGCCTGTCACCTCACCTGACTCATGTCCTATGTGCTGGCCCCACACCACTCACCACTCACACTCATGCGTGATGTATTGTGAGAGTGTGAGTGATCCTTACAATGTATTTACATCTAGAACAGCTGATTGTGTTTACATCTAGAACAGCTGATTGTGTTTACATCTAGAACAGCTGATTGTGTTTACATCTAGAACAACTGATTGTGCTTACATCTAGAACAGCTGATTGTGTTTACATCTAGAACAGCTGATTGTGCTTACATCTAGAACAGCTGATTGTGTTTACATCTAGAACAGCTGATTGTGTTTACATCTAGAACAACTGATTGTGCTTACATCTAGAACAGCTGATTGTGTTTACATCTAGAACAGCTGATTGTGCTTACATCTAGAACAGCTGATTGTGCTTACATCTAGAACAGCTGATTGTGTTTACATCTAGAACAACTGATTGTGTTTACATCTAGAACAACTGATTGTGCTTACATCTAGAACAGCTGATTGTGTTTACATCTAGAACAGCTGATTGTGCTTACATCTAGAACAGCTGATACTAAACTCTGATCAGCTGATTTTGTTTACATCTGTGAATCCCTTGACCGCAACTTGTGTTGATATTTGAGGAGATAATGTTTGGGGAAGTTGTGGACAGGGGACGCGATGTGTATTGTAAAAAGCGAGGATAGTTTGCGTAATGTGTTGTTGTGGGTTAGGGCTCGGTTGTAGGGGGATAGTCGATTAGTTATTTGGGGAGGGGGAGTTGTTCATGTGAAATTACGGATTGTGTTGGAGGCTCAGGAGGGGGGAGTAGTTGTGGGAGAGGGGGGGGGGTGGCATTGTAGGTGTGGCACTGTGGGGGGGGGGGGGGGCAGTTATGGGCGGTGTGGCCGTTGTTAGGAGGTGGCAATTGTGAGGCAGGAGAGCACTTTCATTGAACTATCGACCATTTAGTTGAACGTCTGTTGTGGGAACACTGCCTGAAATCATATCTGCAGGAGCCATTGTTCCACATCTTGATAAACAGAATAACAGATTCTGTTATTCCTCAAGAATAACACCTCAGAAATCACGTACCACATTAACGACTATGAGATTGCTCTCTCCCTCACGTACGACTTGATAATGCTCCGTGGTTTAGTCATCATATCATCAGCCAGGTTAGTGTGACTCATCGTCTGCACAATAACAGATGAGTCACAACACGCTTCACTATGGGCGACTCATCTTTCACAAATCTCTTCTCATTCCTTATTTAGAAGGATGGCAAGGAAGGTCTAGGGTCCCTATATTGGAGGGTCGTTCCTAAGAGGGCGAGGTGTGGCTACTTCAGAGGCTATAATACAGTCTTAGTTGTAAGTGGAGTGCCTCAGGGCTCTGTCCTGGGACCTGTCTTGTTGACATATATTAAAATTCACATCAGCATATTTGCTGATGATACAAAAATAGTGCGGGAAATATATTCAGTAAGAGACAAGATTTCAAGAAGATCTTGACAAGATCTCATGACGATCTAGATTGGCTTCTAAATGAACTAAAGATTGGCAAATGCAGTTTAATGCAGAGGTCAGTCGACCAGGATGAAAGAATCTGGAGCGGCAGTTAAGGCAGCAGTTCTGCTGTCAGCTGCGGACTGCCAAACATGTGCTCATGTTTACAGAGGTGTTGACCATTACAGAGGTGCTGACCATTACAGAGATGCTGACCATTACAGAGATGCTGACCATTACAGAGATGCTGACCATTACAGAGATGCTGACCATTACAGAGATGCTGACCATTACAGAGGTGCTGACCATTACAGAGGTGCTGACCATTACAGATATGCTGACCATTGCAGAGATGCTGACCATTACAGAGATGCTGACCATTACAGAGATGCTGACCATTACAGAGATGCTGACCATTACAGAGATGCTGACCATTACAGAGATGCTGACCATTACAGAGGTGCTGACCATTACAGAGGTGCTGACCATTACAGAGATGCTGACCATTACAGAGATGCTGACCATTACAGAGATACTGACCATTACAGAGATGCTGACCATTACAGAGATGCTGACCACACATGTGACATCATCCATCTGACCACACATGTGACATCACCCACCTGACCACACATGTGACATCACCCACCTGACCACACATGTGACATCACCCACCTGACCACACATGTGACAACACCCACCTGACCACACATGTGACATCACCCACCTGACCACACATGTGACATCATTAATGGACACGAATGTGAAGGTGGTCGAGCACTTACCGACTGGCTGTCAAGTAGTGTTACAACATCAGGGGAATAACATTGTAGATGATGTTGTAAACTTGCCGCTAAGAGGAGGAATGTACACATTTGCCTGCCACCTTACCTTGGGCTTATTGTGGGATGATTTCAGGGCGCAACGTCCCCGCGGCCCGGTTCTCAACCAGACCTACTGGTTGCTGGACTGGTCAACCAGGCTGTTGGATGTTCCTGTTCGCAGCCTGACGTATGAGTCACAGCCTGATTGATCAGGTATTCTTTGGAGGTGTTTATCCAGTTCTCTCTTGAACACTGTGAGGGGTCGGCCAGTTATGTCCCTTATGTGTAGTGGAAGCGTGTTGAACAGTCTCGGGCCTCTGATGTTGATAGTTCTCTCTTGAACACTGTGAGGGGTCGGCCAGTTATGTCCCTTATGTGTAGTGGAAGCGTGTTGAACAGTCTCGGGTCTCTGATGTTGATAGTTCTCTCTTGAACACTGTGAGGGGTCGGCCAGTTATGCCCCTTATGTGTAGTGGAAGCGTGTTGAACAGTCTCGGGTCTCTGATGTTGATAGTTCTCTCTTGAACACTGTGAGGGGTCGGCCAGTTATGTCCCTTATGTGTAGTGGAAGCGTGTTGAACAGTCTCGGGCCTCTGATGTTGATAGTTCTCTCTTGAACACTGTGAGGGGTCGGCCAGTTATGTCCCTTATGTGTAGTGGAAGCGTGTTGAACAGTCTCGGGCCTCTGATGTTGATAGTTCTCTCTTGAACACTGCGAGGGGTCGGCCAGTTATGTCCCTTATGTGTAGTGGAAGCGTGTTGAACAGTCTCGGGCCTCTGATGTTGATAGTTCTCTCTTGAACACTGTGAGGGGTTCGGCCAGTTATGTCCCTTATGTGTAGTGGAAGCGTGTTGAACAGTCTCGGGCCTCTGATGTTGATAGTTCTCTCTTGAACACTGTGAGGGGTCGGCCAGTTATGCCCCTTATGTGTAGTGGAAGCGTGTTGAACAGTCTCGGGCCTCTGATGTTGATAGTTCTCTCTTGAACACTGTGAGGGGTCGGCCAGTTATGCCCCTTATGTGTAGTGGAAGCGTGTTGAACAGTCTCGGGCCTCTGATGTTGATAGTTCTCTCTTGAACACTGTGAGGGGTCGGCCAGTTATGTGTATACCCTTGGGCACCCCGCCAGGTGTGTGTACCTTGGGGCACCCCGCCAGGTGTGTGTGTACCCTGGGGCATCCCGCCAGGTGTGTGTACCCTGGGGCACCCCGCCAGGTGTGTGTGTACCCTGGGGAACCCCGCCAGGTGTGTGTGTACCCTGGGGCACCCCGCCAGGTGTGTGTGTACCCTGGGGCACCCCGCCAGGTGTGTGTGTACCCTGGGGCACCCCGCCAGGTGTGTGTGTACCCTGGGGGACCCCGCCAGGTGTGTGTGTACCCTGGGGCACCCCGCCAGATGTGTGTGTACCCTGGGGCACCCCGCCAGGTGTGTGTACCCTGGAGCACCCCGCCAGGTGTGTGTGTACCCTGGAGCACCCCGCCAGGTGTGTGTGTACCCTGGAGCACCCCGCCAGGTGTGTGTACCCTGGAGCACCCCGCCAGGTGTGTGTACCCTGGGGCACCCCGCCAGGTGTGTGTACCCTGGGGCACCCCGCCAGGTGTGTGTGTACCCTGGGACACCCCATCAGGTGTGTGTACCCTGGGGCACCCCGCCAGGTGTGTGTACCCTGGGGCACCCCGCCAGGTGTGTGTATACCCTGGGGCACCCCGCCAGGTGTGTGTACCTTGGGGCACCCCGCCAGGTGTGTGTGTACCCTGGGACACCCCGCCAGGTGTGTGTACCCTGGGGCACCCCGCCAGGTGTGTGTACCCTGGAACACCCCGCCAGGTGTGTGTACCCTGGGACACCCCGCCAGGTGTGTATACCCTGGGGCACCCCGCCAGGTGTGTGTACCTTGGGGCACCCCGCCAGGTGTATGTGTACCCTGGAGCACCCCGCCAGGTGTGTGTACATTGGGGCACCCCGCCAGGTGTGTGTACCTTGGTGCACCCCGCCAGGTGTGTGTGTACCTTGGGGCACCCCGCCAGGTGTGTGTGTACCCTGGTGCACCCCGCCAGGTGTGTGTGTACCTTGGGGCACCCCGCCAGGTGTGTGTGTACCCTGGGGCACCCCGCCAGGTGTGTGTGTACCCTGGTGCACCCCGCCAGGTGTGTGTACTTTGGTGCACCCCGCCAGGTGTGTGTACCTTGGGGCACCCCGCCAGGTGTGTGTGTACCCTGGAGCACCCCGCCAGGTGTGTGTACCTTGGTGCACCCCGCCAGGTGTGTGTACCTTGGGGCACCCCGCCAGGTGTGTGTACCTTGGTGCACCCCGCCAGGTGTGTGTACCCTGGAGCACCCCGCCAGGTGTGTGTACCCTGGAGCACCCCGCCAGGTGTGTGTACCTTGGTGCACCCCGCCAGGTGTGTGTACCTTGGTGCACCCCGCCAGGTGTGTGTACCCTGGGGCACCCCGCCAGGTATGTGTACCCTGGAGCACCCCGCCAGGTGTGTGTACCTTGGTGCACCCCGCCAGGTGTGTGTACCTTGGAGCACCCCGCCAGGTGTGTGTACCCTGGGGCACCCCGCCAGGTGTGTGTACCTTGGGGCACCCCGCCAGGTGTGTGTACCTTGGTGCACCCCGCCAGGTGTGTGTACCCTGGAGCACCCCGCCAGGTGTGTGTACTCTGGAGCACCCCGCCAGGTGTGTGTACCTTGGTGCACCCCGCCAGGTGTGTGTACCTTGGTGCACCCCGCCAGGTGTGTGTACCCTGGGGCACCCCGCCAGGTGTGTGTACCCTGGAGCACCCCGCCAGGTGTGTGTACCTTGGAGCACCCCGCCAGGTGTGTGTACCTTGGTGCACCCCGCCAGGTACTCACCTAGTTGTACTCACCTAGTTGTGCTTGCGGGGGTTGAGCTCTGGCTCTTTGGTCCCGCCCCTCAACCGTCAATCAACAGGTGTACAGGTTCCTGAGCCTACTGGGCTCTATCATATCTACATTTGAAACTGTGTATGGAGTCAGCCTCCACCACATCACTGCCTAATGTATTCCATTTGTCAACCACTCTGACACTAAAAAAGTTCTTTCTAATATCTCTGTGGCTCATTTGGGCACTCAGTTTCCACCTGTGTCCCCTAGTGCGTGTGCCCCTTGTGTTAAATAGCCTGTCTTTATCTACCCTGTCGATTCCCTTGAGAATCTTGAATGTGGTGATCATGTCCCCCCTAACTCTTCTGTCTTCCAACGAAGTGAGGTTCAATTCCCGTAGTCTCTCCTCGTAGCTCCAGGTGTGTGTACTTTGGTGAACCCCGCCAGGTGTGTGTACCTTGGTGCACCCCGCCAGGTGTGTGTACCTTGGGGCACCTCGCCAGGTGTGTGTACCCTGGGGCACCCCGGAAGGTGTGTGTACCTTGGAGCACCCCACCAGGTGTGTGTACCTTGGGGCACCCCGCCAGGTGTGTGTGTACCCTGGGGCACCCCGCCAGGTGTGTGTACCTTGGGGCACCCCGCCAGGTGTGTGTACCCTGGGGCACCCCGCCAGGTGTGTGTACCTTGGGGCACCCCGCCAGGTGTGTGTACCTTGGGGCACCCCGCCAGGTGTGTGTACCCTGGGGCACCCCTCCAGGTGTGTGTGTACCTTGAGGCACCCCGCCAGGTGTGTGTACCCTGGGGCACCCCGCCAGGTGTGTGTACCCTGGGGCACCCCGCCAGGTGTGTGTACCCTGGGGCACCCCGCCAGATGTGTGTACCCTGGGGCACCCCGCCAGATGTGTGTACCCTGGGGCACCCCGCCAGGTGTGTGTACCCTGGGGCACCCCGCCAGGTGTGTGTACCTTGAGGCACCCCGCCAGGTGTGTGTACCCTGGGGCACCCCGCCAGATGTGTGTACCCTGGGGCACCCCGCCAGGTGTGTGTGTACCCTGGGGCACCCCGCCAGGTGTGTGTGTACCCTGGGGCACCCCGCCAGGTGTGTGTACCCTGGGGCACCCCGCCAGGTGTGTGTACCCTGGGGCACCCCGCCAGGTGTGTGTACCCTGGGGCACCCCGCCAGGTGTGTGTACCCTGGGGCACCCCGCCAGGTGTGTGTGTACCCTGGGGAACCCCGCCAGGTGTGTGTACCCTGGGGCACCCCGCCAGATGTGTGTACCCTGGGGCACCCCGCCAGGTGTGTGTACCCTGGGGCACCCCGCCAGGTGTGTGTACCCTGGGGAACCCCGCCAGGTGTGTGTACCCTGGGGCACCCCGCCAGATGTGTGTACCCTGGGGCACCCCGCCAGGTGTGTGTACCCTGGGGCACGCCGCCAGGTGTGTGTACCCTGGGGCACCCCGCCAGGTGTGTGTGTACCCTGGGGAACCCCGCCAGGTGTGTGTACCCTGGGGCACCCCGCCAGGTGTGTGTACCCTGGGGCACCCCGCCAGGTGTGTGTACCCTGGGGCACCCCGCCAGGTGTGTGTGTACCCTGGGGAACCCCGCCAGGTGTGTGTACCCTGGGGCACCCCGCCAGATGTGTGTACCCTGGGGCACCCCGCCAGGTGTGTGTACCCTGGGGCACCCCGCCAGGTGTGTGTGTACCCTGGGGAACCCCGCCAGGTGTGTGTACCCTGGGGCACCCCGCCAGATGTGTGTACCCTGGGGCACCCCGCCAGGTGTGTGTACCCTGGGGCACCCCGCCAGGTGTGTGTACCCTGGGGCACCCCGCCAGGTGTGTGTGTACCCTGGGGAACCCCGCCAGGTGTGTGTACCCTGGGGCACCCCGCCAGATGTGTGTGTACCCTGGGGAACCCCGCCAGGTGTGTGTACCCTGGGGCACCCCGCCAGGTGTGTGTGTACCCTGGGGCACCCCGCCAGGTGTGTGTACCCTGGGGCACCCCGCCAGGTGTGTGTGTACCCTGGGGCACCCCGCCAGATGTGTGTACCCTGGGGCACCCCGCCAGATGTGTGTGTACCCTGGGGAACCCCGCCAGGTGTGTGTACCCTGGGGCACCCCGCCAGGTGTGTGTGTACCCTGGGGCACCCCGCCAGGTGTGTGTGTACCCTGGGGCACCCCGCCAGATGTGTGTACCTTGGAGCACCCCGCCAGGTGTGTGTGTACCCTGGGGCACCCCGCCAGATGTGTGTACCTTGGGGCACCCCGCCAGGTGTGTGTACCCTGGGACACTTTGCCAGGTGTGTGTGAATACTCACACCACAATGGTCTACACGTGAAGATGTTGTCCGTTCAATATCGTCACCTTCAAGACCATTGGCTGGGTCGCTTGTGCCCTTGTTGCTCCCTGAAGCATCTTCGTGTCCACTTACGGACAACGTTAATCTGTCCTCGTTAACGGCGGGGTCGTGTCGTTAATGGTTAATGTCCTCGTTAGTCTGTGCTGAATACGTAGTTGAGTTTGGAATTGGATCGAGGGTTGGTCTTGACCTCCTGGGTTGTTACTGTGATGGGCCGGCTTCCTACCCACTTCGGAGGTCATCAAGTATTTAAATACAAAGCCGACATGATTGGAAGATGTACAGGTTTCGTACGTGGACGCTTAAATGTTTGACGACTCCTTAACCATATCTAAACATCTTTTCTCCAAAGATGTGTACAAAGATGAACAGGTTCGTAAGTATTTGCAGATCTGCTTGATGAATACGGGCCGAGGCGTTCATCCTTGCTTGTAATTCTCTCATGTGATTCATTACTGCTCTTTAGATAGAAGCACAGTCCTCATAGTCGTGTACTGGTCTCCTGTCACCGGTGCCACCAGTGCCTCACTGGCACAGTCTTGAAGACTTCCTGCGGCATGATTCACGAAGTAGTTACGCAAGCACTTACGAACGTGTACATCTTTCCTCAATCTTTGACGGCTTTGGTTACATTTATTAAACAGTTTACAAGCATGAAAACTTGCCAATCAACTGTTGTTATTGTTATAAACAGCCTCCTGGTGCTTCGGAGCTCATTAACTGTTTTATAATAGTAAACAAAGCCGCCAAAGATTGAGAAAAGATGTACAGGTTCGCAAGAGCTTGCGTAACTGCTTCGTGAATCTGGCCCCCCTAGAGTCTAACTTAACTCCGGCTGTGTCACTGAGGCCGTCTTCTGATAACTTGGTTAGTGATTGCTGGCTGGCGCTCCGTGGCTGTGCCCGAGCCTCCGCTCGTCTTCACCGTCTTTCACTATTTCATTTTCAAATTATTACTGTGTTTCTCTCCTGAAGTCTTCCCGATGTTCACTACACTTAGCTACCAGTACATTAAAAAACATTGGAGGAGGAATAATATTTTGTGATTCAAAGTCTGTTCTTAAACCAGTCGAAAACTTCTCCTGGAAGATCGACAGCAAGAACCTCATACTACCAATTACAAATGACCTAATCGCTGCACAGAGTAAAGGGTCTCGAATCTCCTTTGTATGGATACCTTCACACATAAATATAACCAATCATAATTGAGACAGTAATTGCAGCCAAATTAGCGTGCAACAAAGATGAAGTTGAATTAGATCTAGGTATCCCCATCTTTACTGTCAAAACTGTATTGGTCCAAACACTCAGATCTGATAAGAAAGAAATTACTGACTCCCAACGACTTGAAAGTACTAGTATAAAAAGCTATGATTTGTTCAGATCTGAAACCTATATCTATGGGCAGCACAAAACGTCGACCAGACTGTGCGACACAGTGCTTGCCAGGATCAGGTTGGGTTACCGTTACCTGTGGCAGGTGGCTACCGTTACCTGTGGCAGGTGGCTACCGTTATCTGTGGAAGGTGGCTACCGTTACCTGTGGCAGGTGGCTACCGTTACCTGTGGAAGGTGGCTACTGTTGCCTGTGGCAGGTGGCTACCGTTACCTGTCGCAGGTGGCTAACGTTACCTGTGGCAGGTGGCTAACGTTACCTGTGGCAGGTGGCTACCGTTACCTGTGGCAGGTGGCTACCGTTACCTGTGGCAGGTGGCTACCGTTACCTGTGGCAGGTGGCTACCGTTGCCTGTGGCAGGTGGTTACCGTTACCTGTCGCAGGTGGCTAACGTTACCTGTGGCAGGTGGCTACCGTTACCTGTGGCAGGTGTCTACCGTTACCTGTGGCAGGTGGCTATACCGTTACCTGTGGCAGGTGTCTACCGTTACCTGTGGCAGGTGGCTACCGTTACCTGTGGCAGGTGGCTACCGTTACCTGTGGCAGGTGACTACCGTTACCTGTGGCAGGTGGCTACCGTTACCTGTAGCAGGTGGCTACCGTTACCTGTGGCAGGTGGCTACCGTTACCTGTGGCAGGTGGCTACCGTTACCTGTGGCAGGTGGCTACCGTTACCTGTGGCAGGTGGCTACCGTTACCTGTGGCAGGTGACTACCGTTACCTGTGGCAGGTGGCTACCGTTACCTGTGGCAGGTGGCTATACCGTTACCTGTGGCAGGTGGCTACCGTTACCTGTGGCAGGTGGCTACAGGTGACGGGTCTCCCAATCCTAAGCACTCCAGGTGCAAACTCTGTGAGCAGGAACTGCGGCATGATCTCCCACACTACATCACTGAATGCCCAGTTATTAGACCTTTCAGACCCGTTGGCGTGAGGTACCTGGAGCTTTGCAATTACTTTATTACCTCTCGTGTTCTTGAAGATATCCTCATAATGCACCCAGAGTCTGCCAGTGCAGACTACTGAACATATGGCCCTGTATGACTAACATCCTGTGTGATGGGGACTTTTAGCATCACGTAGCTAGCTTTGTGACACACACTGTACTCCCCTTCATATAGTCTAGGGCAGCTGCACAAATGCACATGTATCTAAATGTGTTAATAACAAACTAAAAATGACACAACATAGCCACAACGTGACCGTAACGTTGCGTCACAGTAACAATAACGTTCAGGTTACGTAGTGTGTTTGTCGGGTGCAGATATTGTTTGTTGTGAGAGAGAGAGAGAGAGAGAGAGAGAGAGAGAGAGAGAGAGAGAGAGAGAGAGAGAGAGAGAGAGAGAGAGAGAGAGAGAGAGAGAGAGAGAGAGAGAGAGAAAGAGAGAGAGAGAGAGAGAGGGAGGGAGGGGGGGGGCGAGAACAAGAGGGGAGAGAAACGAGAGAGAGAGATAAACACATAGAATGAGAGACCCGGGCACCGCCGGTTACCCAATCTAGAATTCTATAACTTACTTTAAACTTACCAGCCGCAAATCATTTAATTCTCTTATATTTATTGAAACAGGAAGCCTTGACGGTGTCAAGAGTGCCACAGGGAGTGCCAGGAGGGCCATTATAGGCCGACCAATCACTGTCCATGAACAAAAATTAAGTGTAGACCCAAACTGGTCATCGAGGGTGGAGGTGGATTGGCTGGCGGCGGCCTGGTAGTTCCTAGGCCTACCCAACGAGCCTACCCAACGAGTCTACCCGAATCATAGAGTGCCAACCCCCCCCCCCCCACCCCGTGAGGACCAATCACCGCTTGTAATCCATAACAATGAATGTAGAAGTCATTAGACGAGACTGGTATGGGTATACACGTGTGATAGCCAGTGTGGATATATTGATATACTGAACCTAAGATAGCCTGCAGGTCTAGTTATGCTGGTGTGATAGCCAGTGTGGATATATTGATATACTGAACCTAAGATAGCCTGCAGGTGTAGTTATGCTGGTGTGATAGCCAGTGTGGATATATTGAACCTAAGATAGCCTGCAGGTCTAGATACGCTGGTGTGATAGCCAGTGTGGATATATATTGAACCTAAGATAGCCTGCAGGTCTAGTTGTGCTGGTGTGATAGCCAGTGTGGATATATATTGAACCTAAGATAGCCTGCAGGTCTAGTTATGCTGGTGTGATAGCCAGTGTGGCTATACTGAAGCCAAGATAGCCCCGCAGGTGTGACTATGCAGATGTGATATCCTACTGGTCAGCATACCCCGGCTAAGATAACAGCCACAGCGTGGGCCTCACCGGTGAAGATGCGACCCACGACCAGCCTCTGTTTAGCAACGCTGTGGCTCGTATCTCTAGAAGGTAAGTCACCTTTGGTTAGTTGGTAGTGGTGCAGGTCTTAGGGGGGGGGGGGAGGGGGGGAGATAAGGGGGGGGGGGAGATAAGGGGGGGAGATAAGGGGGGGGAGATAGCGGCAAGGTGGGGGAGATTGTGGTGTTATGAAATGTCGTTTGTATCAGTCTCCACACCATGGGGTCAAGGACCCCCCCCCACCATGGGGTCAAGACAGTCAAGGAGCCCCCCTCCCACCACCATGGGGCCCAGGAGCCCCCCCCACCATGGGGTCCAGGAGCCCCCCCCACCATGGGGTCCAGGATCCCCCCCCCCTACCATGGGGTCAAGACAGTCAAGGAGCCCCCCCCCACCATGGGGTCAAGACAGTCAAGAAGCCCCCACCATGGGGTCCAGGATCCCCCCCACCATGGGGTCAAGACAGTCAAGAAGCCCCCACCATGGGGTCAAGACAGTCAAGGAGCCCCCACCATGGGGTCCAGGATCCCCCCCCACCATGGGGTCAAGACAGTCAAGGAGCCCCCCCCACCACCATGGGGCCCAGGAGCCCCCCCCCCACCATGGGGCCCAGGAGCCCCCCCCACCATGGGGTGAAGGGGCCCCCCCCACCATGGGGTCAAGACAGTCAAGGGCCCCCCCACCATGGGGTCAAGACAGTCAAGGGCCCCCCACCATGGGGTCAAGACAGTCAAGGAGCCCCCCCCCCCCACTACCATGGGGCCCAGGAGCCCCCCCCCCCACCATGGGGTCAAGACAGTGGTGGACTCCACCAGCCGGGCGGCAGTAATGGGTGCGGGCTGCTAGTGAGTGTGTGTGGAGCTCTGGGGGCCACCAGTCACCAAACCGGTTGTGTGGTTGTATCTGGGTGAGATCTAAGGTAAGTGGAGGGCACCAATATTCCTGCTACGTCCACCAGTATTACAGTCACTTAATTCAGAGTATTTGTCTCTTGGGGTCCAGACATGCCATCAGCTCTCCAGCCTGTTGGTGTGTGCAAGTATGATAAACAATGCCTAGCATGTGGAGCACATACAAAACTGTATCAATGATTAACTAACATAAGCCAAACATGTTACTGAAGTCATAATAGTTACTTCCCAAAACGTGTTCCTCACAAACTGTATTGTGTAAGAAACTGTAACGCAAACCGTATTGCCGTCACATCAATCTAGACGGCATCTCAACTCACATCAATGTATCTCCCTCACTGTATTCCTCATGTATCTTACAATACAAACTACTGTATCTTTGTCTTGAAGATACTAGACTTATGTAGAACATATGCCTCTTAAGTTCCCGGAATAAACCGGGCTACAGATCCAATAGGAAACTCAAGGACTCAAGATCGATCAGTTTATCGCTCCATAAGAGAGGTTCGTGGTGGTATGCCAGGACCACACCCTGAGTGTGATGGGGTGGAGTGCCACCTGCTGCCTCCAGTGCCTGGCACCGCTACAGCAACTGCCTCTACCACCACATGTACTGATCTTGTTGTTGTGGGGAGAGCTGCCACTGCTCTAGTCACTGGAGCATGTGGAGGAAGCTGGAGCATGTGGAGGGGTGGAAGCTGGAGCATGTGGAGGAGTGGAAGCTGGAGCATGTGGAGGGGTGGAAGCTGGAGCATGTGGTGGAAGCTGGAGCATGTGGAGGGGTGGAAGCTGGAGCATGTGGAGGGGTGGAAGCTGGAGCATGTGGAGGGGTGGAAGCTGGAGCATGTGGAGGGGTGGAAGCTGGAGCATGTGGAGGGGTGGAAGCTGGAGCATGTGGAGGGGTGGAAGCTGGAGCATGTGGAGGGGTGGAAGCTGGAGCATGTGGAGGGGTGGAAGCTGGAGCATGTGGTGGAAGCTGGAGCATGTGGAGGGGTGGAAGCTGGAGCATGTGGAGGGGTGGAAGCTGGAGCATGTGGAGGGGTGGAAGCTGGAGCATGTGGTGGAAGCTGGAGCATGTGGAGGGGTGGAAGCTGGAGCATGTGGAGGGGAGGAAGCTGGAGCATGTGGTGGAAGCTGGAGCATGTGGAGGGGAGGAAGCTGGAGCATGTGGAGGGGAGGAAGCTGGAGCATGTGGAGGGGTGGAAGCTGGAGCATGTGGAGGGGTGGAAGCTGGAGCATGTGGTGGAAGCTGGAGCATGTGGAGGGGTGGAAGCTGGAGCATGTGGAGGGGAGGAAGCTGGAGCATGTGGTGGAAGCTGGAGCATGTGGAGGGGAGGAAGCTGGAGCATGTGGAGGGGAGGAAGCTGGAGCATGTGGTGGAAGCTGGAGCATGTGGAGGGGAGGAAGCTGGAGCATGTGGAGGGGAGGAAGCTGGAGCATGTGGAGGGGAGGAAGCTGGAGCATGTGGAGGGGTGGAAGCTGGAGCATGTGGAGGGGAGGAAGCTGGAGCATGTGGTGGAAGCTGGAGCATGTGGAGGGGTGGAAGCTGGAGCATGTGGAGGGGTGGAAGCTGGAGCATGTAGAGGGGAGGAAGCTGGAGCATGTGGTGGAAGCTGGAGCATGTGGAGGGGAGGAAGCTGGAGCATGTGGAGGGGAGGAAGCTGGAGCATGTGGAGGGGTGGAAGCTGGAGCATGTGGAGGGGTGGAAGCTGGAGCATGTGGAGGGGAGGAAGCTGGAGCATGTGGAGGGGAGGAAGCTGGAGCATGTGGTGGAAGCTGGAGCATGTGGAGGGGAGGAAGCTGGAGCATGTGGAGGGGAGGAAGCTGGAGCATGTGGTGGAAGCTGGAGCATGTGGAGGGGAGGAAGCTGGAGCATGTGGTGGAAGCTGGAGCATGTGGAGGGGTGGAAGCTGGAGCATGTGGAGGCAGTTGGGTGAGACACCTTGGAGCATGTAGTGGTTCACAGCAGCCAGGAGCATGCAAAAGGTGTGTGGCAGGTGGGTGCTGGGGGGCAGGTGGGCGCTGGGGGGCAGGTGGGAGCTGGGGGGCAGGTGGGAGCTGGGGGGCAGGTGGGAGCTGGGGGGCAGGTGGGCGCTGGGGGGCAGGTGGGTGCTGGGGGGCAGGTGGGCGCTGGGGGGCAGGTGGGTGCTGGGGGGCAGGTGGGAGCTGGGGGGCGGGTGGGAGCTGGGGGGCGGGTGGGTGCTGGGGGGCAGGTGGGAGCTGGGGGGCAGGTGGGTGCTGGGGGGCAGGTGGGAGCTGGGGGGCAGGTGGGTGCTGGGGGGCAGGTGGGAGCTGGGGGGCAGGTGGGAGCTGGGGGGCAGGTGGGAGCTGGGGGGCAGGTGGGAGCTGGGGGGCAGGTGGGAGCTGGGGGGCAGGTGGGCGCTGGGGGGCAGGTGGGAGCTGGGGGGCACGTGGGAGCTGGGGGGCAGGTGGGCGCTGGGGGGCAGGTGGGAGCTGGGGGGCAGGTGGGAGCTGGGGGGCAGGTGGGCGCTGGGGGGCAGGTGGGAGCTGGGGGGCAGGTGGGAGCTGGGGGGCAGGTGGGAGCTGGGGGGCAGGTGGGAGCTGGGGGGCAGGTGGGCGCTGGGGGGCAGGTGGGAGCTGGGGGGCAGGTGGGCGCTGGGGGGCAGGTGGGAGCTGGGGGGCAGGTGGGCGCTGGGGGGCAGGTGGGAGCTGGTGGGCAGGTGGGCGCTGGGGGGCAGGTGGGAGCTGGGGGGCAGGTGGGCGCTGGGGGGCAGGTGGGAGCTGGGGGGCAGGTGGGCGCTGGGGGGCAGGTGGGAGCTGGGGGGCAGGTGGGCGCTGGGGGGCAGGTGGGTGCTGGGGGGGCAGGTGGGCGCTGGGGGGCAGGTGGGTGCTGGGGGGCAGGTGGGAGCTGGGGGGCAGGTGGGAGCTGGGGGGCAGGTGGGCGCTGGGGGGCAGGTGGGAGCTGGGGGGCAGGTGGGAGGTGGGGCGTCTGGTCTGCTGTGTAATTATTTGCTCGGTGTTAAACATTTATAATTATCACACACACACACACACACACACACACACACACACACACACACACACACACACACACACACACACACACACCAACGAAGGAAGAGGTGGAGGTGGTGTAACTCTGCTGATAACAAAAGACTTGAGTTTTAAGGAGATGATTATCCAGGGTTGTGAAGGGTTCAGTGACTACATAACAAGCACCATAGCAATTGGGGGACAAAAACGTATAGTCTTAGTCATATATAACCCCCCACCAAATGTCAGAAGACCCAGACAGGAATATGATAGAAACAACTTGGCCACCATCAATATAATAGAGAGAGCAGCTTCTGTGGCTAGCAGGAACGGATCCAGGCTACTAATCATGGAAGACTTCAACCATGGGAAGATAGATTGGGGGAACAGAGACCCACATGGAGGACCAGACACATGGAGAGCTAAGCTGCTGGATGTGGCAACAAGAAACTTTCTAAGTCAACACGTCAAGGGACCAACAAGAATGAGAGGAGGGGATGAACCAGCCTTGCGTGATCTGATATTTACCCTAAATGAGTCGGATATAAGGGAAGTTAATTTAAGTTGGAAGCTCTCGTGGGAATGAGTGATCATAGTGTACTCACCTATTTGTGCTTGCGGGGGTTGAGCTTTGGCTCTTTGGTCCCGCCTCTCCACCGTTAATCAACTGGTGTACAGGTTCCTGAGCCTACTGGGCTCTATCATATCTCCATTTGAAACTGTGTATGGAGTCAGCCTCCACCACATCACTTCCTAATGCATTCCACCTGTTAACTACTCTGACACTGAAAAATTTCTTTCTAACGTCCCTGTGGCTCATTTGGTACTCAGTTTCCACCTGTGCCCCCTTGTTCGCGTCCCACCAGTGTTGAATAGTTTATCCTTGTTTACCGTGTCAATACCCCTGAGGATTTTGCAGGTAGTGATCATGTCTTTCCTTAGTCTTCTGTCTTCTAGTGTCGTAAGGTGCATCTCTCGGTGCCTTTCCTCGCAACTCATGCCTCTTAGCTCTGGGACTAGTCTAGTGACATACCTCTGAACTTTTTCCAGCTTCGTCTTGTGCTTGACACGGTACGGGCTCCATGCTGGGGCCGCATACTCCAGGATTGGTCTTACATATGTGGTGTACAAGATTCTGAATGATTCCTTACACAGGTTCCTGAAGGCAGTTCTGATGTTAGCCAGCCTCGCATAACTGTACTCACAGTGTACTGATCTCTGAGTACCTGGTACACCTAGGTTACATCTCCTCGCCATAAAGAACTAGAAAATAAAGGACTGGTGTATCGAAATGGAAAATATTAGATGATAAAATTCCTAAGAGAAATACCATGGGACACTGAACTCAGAACTAAGCCCGTACAAGACATGATGGACTATGTCACCTAAAAGTGTCTGGAGGCTGTAAGCAGGTTTGTCCCGGCCCAAAAGGAAAACAATGAGAAGCAAAAAAAAATCAATGGTATAATAGGGCATGTATGGAGCAAAGGAGCTGAACAAAAGGGCGTGGAGGAACTTCCGTAAAACAGAACACCAGAAAACAGAGAGAGATACCAGAGAACCAGGAATGAGTATGTCAGTGTGAGAAGAAAAGCAGAGAGACAGTATGAAAATGACACAGCAAATAAAGCCAAGATCGAACCAAAACTGCTCCACAGTCACATCAGGAGGAAAACAACAGTGAAAGAACAGGTGATGAAACTTAAAACGGGTGAGGATTGGTACACAGAGATTGACAATGAAGTGTGTGAAGAACTCAACAAGAGATTCCAGGAGGTCTTCACAATAGAACGAGATGAAAGTCCCTGAGCTAGGAGAGGTGGCAGTAAACCAAGGTGCCTTGGAAGGGTTCGAAATTACGAGAGATGAGGTTAAGAGGCATCTTTTGGATCTGGACATGAGAAAGGCTGTTGGTCCAGACGGAATATCACCATGGGTACTGAAAGAGCGTGCAGACGTACTTTGCTTGCCACTCTCCATGGTGTATAGTAGGTCACTGGAGACGGGAGACCTACCAGAAATATGGAAGACGGCTAATGTAGTCCCAATATACAAAAAGGGTGACAGACAAGAGGCACTGAACTACAGGCCAGTGTCCTTAACTTGTATACCATGCAAGGTGATGGAGAAGATTGTGAGAAAAAACCTAGTAACACATCTGGAGAGAAGAGACTTCGTGACAACCCATCAACATGGGTTCAGGGAGGGTAAATCTTGCCTTACAGGCTTGATAGAATTCTATGATCAGGTGACAAAGATTAAGCAAGAAAGAGAGGGCTGGGCGGACTGCATTTTCTTGGACTGTCGGAAGGCTTTTGACACAGTACCCCATGAGAGGCTAGTACATAAGTTGGAGAAACAGGCAAGAATAACAGTAGGGCGATCCTGTGGATAAGGGAGTAATAATAATGAGCCTACTAAGCAATAGGAGGCTTAGAGTTACTGTGAGGGGTGAGACCTCAGATTGGAGTAAAGTCAGCAGCGGAGTCCCACAGGGCTCTGTACTCAAACTTATCCTTTCCCCGCCCCCAACAGGTTGATCTACAGATTACTTCCCCACCGTGGTCGACCTACTGGCCCCCCCGCCCCCAGGTCGACCTACTGCCCCTCCCCCCCCAGGTCGACCTACTGACCCCCCCCCCAGGTCGACCTACTGCCCCCCCCCCCCCAGGTCGACCGACCCCCCCGCCAGGATGAAGCCACACAGCAGGTGGCCAGCTCCTGGGTGTATATTTACCACTAAGAGCAACAGGTACATTACGTAACACGACACCTGCCTGACCATTTCTGCCCAGGTGACTCGAACCCGGAATTCCTGATTATGAGTCGACAACGAGCCCGACTGTGCTACCGAGTGTTGGGTTTATATATAAACATAATTAATACAACAAATTAAACATTAATAACCAATCAAGACGCCATTTTTCAATTCATCGCTGCCTTAACGAGGTAGTTGGGTGGTTCCCGCGAGGGGGGGGGAGGGGGGTGCCCGGGGGGCGTCTTAAAGGTTATCTGGAGATGGATCTGTGGATGCCTCTGACAACGGCCAGCATCACGTTACTGGGGGGTTGAGCTCCAGCTCCCTGGTCCCGCCTCTAGACGTGTACGGGCTCTTATCATATCTACAATTTAAAACTCATTGTTCGTACGCCACTTATGCTAAATAGTCTTTGCTAGACTGAACTATCAATTCCCGGAGAATTTTATACGTGGTAATCATGTCTCCCCGAACTCTTCCAGTGACGTGGGGCTTAATTGTATTAGTACTACAACTAAATATAACTATTATCCCTCAATTCTGGGACTAATCTGGTGATATGTATTTGGACTTATTCCAATTGTCGTTTAGCGTATGACAAGATGCTGGCGCCTCATATTCCAGGATTGGTCTGACGTATGTCCTAAATGACTTTTTATTCAAAGTTTTTAATAGCAGGTGTTAGAAGGGGTTGTAGTTGTTTAAGAAGGGTTGTAGTTGTTTAAGAAGGGTTGTAGTTGTTTAAGAAGGGTTGTAGTTGTTTAAGAAGGGTTGTAGTTGTTTAAGAAGTGTTGTAGTTGTTTAAGAAGGGGTTGTAGTTGTTTAAGAAGTGTTGTAATTGTTTAAGAAGGGATTGTAGTTGTTTAAGAAGGAGTTGTAGTTGTTTAAGAAGGGGTTGTAGTTGTTTAAGAAGTGTTGTAGTTGTTTAAGAAGGGGTTGTAGTTGTTTAAGAAGGGGTTGTAGTTGTTTAAGAAGGGGTTGTAGTTGTTTAAGAAGGGTTGTAGTTGTTTAAGAAGGGGTTGTAGTTGTTTAAGAAGGGGTTGTAGTTGTTTAAGAAGGGGTTGTAGTTGTTTAAGAAGGGTTGTAGTTGTTTAAGAAGGGGTTGTAGTTGGTTAAAAAGTGTTGTAGTTGTTTAAGAAGGAGTTGTAGTTGTTTAAGAAGGGGTTGTAGTTGTTTAGGAAGGGGTTGTAGTTGTTTAAGAAGGGGTTGTAGTTGTTTAAGAAGGGTTGTAGTTGTTTAAGAAGGGGTTGTAGTTGTTTAAAAAGTGTTGTAGTTGTTTAAGAAGGGGTTGTAGTTGTTTAAGAAGGGTTGTAGTTGTTTAAGAAGGGGTTGTAGTTGTTTAAGAAGGGGTTGTAGTTGTTTAAAAAGTGTTGTAGTTGTTTAAGAAGGGGTTGTAGTTGTTTAAGAAGGGTTGTAGTTGTTTAAGAAGGGTTGTAGTTGTTTAAGAAGGGTTGTAGTTGTTTAAGAAGGGGTTGTACTTGTTTAAGAAGTGTTGTAGTTGTTTAAGAAGGGTTGTAGTTGTTTAAAAAGTGTTGTAGTTGTTTAAGAAGGGGTTGTAGTTGTTTAAGAAGGGTTGTACTTGTTTAAGAAGTGTTGTAGTTGTTTAAGAAGGGTTGTAGTTGTTTAAGAAGGGGTTGTACTTGTTTAAGAAGGGGTTGTGGTTGTTTAAGAAGGGGTTGTACTTGTTTAAGAAGGGGTTGTACTTGTTTAAGAAGGGGTTGTGGTTGTTTAAGAAGGGGTTGTACTTGTTTAAGAAGGGGTTGTGGTTGTTTAATAAGGGGTTGTACTTGTTTAAGAAGGGGTTGTACTTGTTTAAGAAGGGGTTGTGGTTGTTTAAGAAGGGGTTGTACTTGTTTAAGAAGGGGTTGTACTTGTTTAAGAAGGGGTTGTGGTTGTTTAAGAAGGGGTTGTACTTGTTTAAGAAGGGGTTGTGGTTGTTTAATAAGGGGTTGTACTTGTTTAAGAAGGGGTTGTACTTGTTTAAGAAGGGGTTGTGGTTGTTTAAGAAGGGGTTGTACTTGTTTAAGAAGGGGTTGTACTTGTTTAAGAAGGGGTTGTACTTGTTTAAGAAGGGGTTGCAGTTGTTTAAGAAGGGGTTGTAGTTGTTTAAGAAGGGGTTGTGGTTGTTTAAGAAGGGGTTGCAGTTGTTTAAGAAGGGGTTGCAGTTGTTTAAGAAGGGGTTGTACTTGTTTAAGAAGGGGTTGTACTTGTTTAAGAAGGGGTTGTACTTGTTTAAGAAGGGGTTGTACTTGTTTAAGAAGGGGTTGTACTTGTTTAAGAAGTGGTTGCAGTTGTTTAAGAAGGGGTTGTGGTTGTTTAAGAAGGGGTTCCAGTTGTTTAAGAAGGGGTTGCAGTTGTTTAAGAAGGGGTTGTAGTTGTTTAAGAAGGGGTTGTAGTTGTTTAAGAAGGGGTTCCAGTTGTTTAAGAAGGGGTTGTGGTTGTTTAAGAAGGGGTTCCAGTTGTTTAAGAAGGGGTTGTAGTTGTTTAAGAAGGGGTTGCAGTTGTTTAAGAAGGGGTTGTGGTTGTTTAAGAAGGGGTTGCAGTTGTTTAAGAAGGGGTTGTACTTGTTTAAGAAGGGGTTGTACTTGTTTAAGAAGGGGTTGTGGTTGTTTAAGAAGGGGTTCCAGTTGTTTAAGAAGGGGTTCCAGTTGTTTAAGAAGGGGTTGTAGTTGTTTAAGAAGGGGTTGTAGTTGTTTAAGAAGGGGTTCCAGTTGTTTAAGAAGGGGTTGTGGTTGTTTAAGAAGGGGTTCCAGTTGTTTAAGAAGGGGTTGTAGTTGTTTAAGAAGGGGTTGCAGTTGTTTAAGAAGGGGTTGTGGTTGTTTAAGAAGGGGTTGCAGTTGTTTAAGAAGGGGTTGTACTTGTTTAAGAAGGGGTTGTACTTGTTTAAGAAGGGGTTGTAGTTGTTTAAGAAGGGGTTGCAGTTGTTTAAGAAGGGGTTGTGGTTGTTTAAGAAGGGGTTGCAGTTGTTTAAGAAGGGGTTGTACTTGTTTAAGAAGGGGTTGTACTTGTTTAAGAAGGGGTTGTGGTTGTTTAAGAAGGGGTTCCAGTTGTTTAAAAAGGGGTTGTGGTTGTTTAAGAAGGGGTTCCAGTTGTTTAAGAAGGGGTTGTACTTGTTTAAGAAGGGGTTGTACTTGTTTAAGAAATGTTGAAGTAGTTTAGGTAGTATTGTAGTAGTTAAGTTGTTTATTACCAAGATGCCACACAATTTAGGCCTACATCAACACTTTGCTCATCACTGTATGAATACTTTATGTATACTGATGTATTACTGCGGTACGGAGGCCTACTTCAGAATTACTGGAATAATGTTATTAATACAGAAAAAATGAAAAAATTATTATAATGTGTATTTTTATACTTTGCGTATATTTATACTCTGTGTAAATTTATACAAGTTGTGTATTTTAATACTTACCTCTTAGAGTGGAAGATAAGATGCTGGCAAGGACCACTATAGTATAATTGATCAAGCATGGCTGAATCCGAGGTATGTGGCATATATCCCGCGGGTTACGGCCCCTTCACCGCCAGTATACTCGGAGTATACACTGCTAATGAAGACTCCTCTGGGTATGTGCGGGTATAATGGCTGTATTAGGCGGCCAAGTATACTTTATCTCTATGTGAATCTCTCTATGCAAATTCTTTCCAAGCTTCAGTGCAAAATTTGCATACACACCTATTTGGTTAATGAAGTCGTAACATGAAAGGTGCATAACAAAAAGATGTACCTGTTTCGTGAACCAAGATTAGTGTGTGTGTGTGTGTGTGTGTGTGTGTGTGTGTGTGTGTGTGTGTGTGTGTGTGTGTGTGTGTGTGTGTGTGTTTGTGTGTGTGTTTGTGTGTGTGTATTCAACTAGTTCTGCTTGCTGGGGTTGAGCTTTGGCTCTTTGGTCCCGCCTCTCAACTGTCAATCAACTGGTGTACAGATTCCTGAGCCTACTGGGCTCTATCATATCTACACTTGAAACTGTGTATGGAGTCAGCCTCCACCACATCACTTCCTAGTGCATTCCATTTATTAACTACTCTGACACTGAAAAAAATCTTTCTGTCTCTGTGGCTCATTTGGGTACTAAGTTTCCACCTGTGTCCCCTTGTTCGTGTCCCACCAGTGCTGAAGAGTTCGTCTTTGTCCACCCTGTCAATTCCCCTGAGAATTTTGTAGGTGGTTATCATGTCTCCCCTTACTCTTCTGTTTTCCAGGGATGTGAGGTTCAGCTCCTTTAGCCTTTCCTCATAGCTCATTCCTCTCAGTTCCGGGACCAGTCTGGTGGCATACCGCTGAATCTTCTCTAACTTTGTCTTGTGTTTAACTAGGTATGGACTCCAGGCTGGAGCTGCATACTCCAGGATTGGTCTGACATAAGTGGTATACAGGGTTCTGAAAGATTCCTTACACAAGCTTCTAAAGGCAGTTCTTATGTTGGCCAGTCTAGCATATGCCGCTGATGATATTCTTTTGGTGTTTGTCTCTGGGGTCAGGTTCGGTGTGATACTTACCCCCAGATCTTTCTCTCTATTTGACTCTTGCAGGATTTCACCTCCCAGATGATACCTTGTGTTCAGCCTCCTGCTCCCTTCACCTAATTTCATTACTTTACACTTTCCTGAGTTGAACTTTAGCAGCCATTTTCTAGATCATTCCGCCAGTTTGTCCAGGTCATCCTGTAGTCTCTGTCTATCTTCACCTATCTTGATTCTTCTCATAATTTTTGCATCATCAGCAAACATTGAGAGGAATGAGTCTATACCCTCTGGAAGATCGTTCACATATATTAGAAACAGGATGGGTCCAAGTACTGAGCCCTGTGGGACTCCGCTGGTGACATCTCGCCACTCTGATGTCTCCCCCCTCACCGTTACTCGCTGTTTCCTGTTGTTTAGATACTCCCTTATCCACTGGAGCACCTTACCTTTTACTCCTGCCTGTTGCTCCAACTTTTGTAACAGCCTTTTGTGAGGTACTGTGTCAAAGGCTTTGTAACAGTCCAAGAAAATGCAGTCTGCCCACCCTTCTCTTTCCTGTCTAATTTGTGTTGCCTGGTCATAGAATTCTATTAGGCCTGTGAGGCACGATTTACCATCTCTGAACCCATGCTGGTGGTGTGTTACAAAGTTATTTCCCTCCAGATGCTCTACGAGCCATTTCCTCACGATCTTCTCCATCACCTTGCATGGTATACAAGTTAGGGAAACTGGCCTGTAGTTCAGTGCCTCTTGCCTGTCACCCTTCTTGTATATTGGGACTATGTTAGCTACGTTAGCTGTCTTCCAACTTTCCGGTAGTCTCCTGTTTCCCTGTTTCCAGTGACCTGTTATACACCATATATAGAGAGTGGCACACTTAGTGTTTCTGCACCTTCCTTTAGTATCCATGGTGAGATTCTGTCAGGCCCAACAGCCTTTGTCACATTCAGCTCCAGCAGACACCTTTTGACCTCATCACTGGTGAGGTGTGGGGAGGGGGGCTATTTTTTCTAGGTTTCTCTCTCTCTCTCTCTCTCTCTCTCTCTCTCTCTCTCTCTCTCTCTCTCTCTCTCTCTCTCTCTCTCTCTCTCTCTTGCTCTCCACTCTCCCTCCCTCTCTCGCTCTCTCTCTCTCCCTCTCGCTCGTTTTCTGTCTCCCTCGCTCTCACTCTCTACTGCGTTAAGTTGCCTACACAGAGCTCGATGTATCTTGAGTAACTGTTGAGGTCCTGGCATGACGGACCGAGTGTTAAGATATTACCGTAGCTGTTATTACATTGGTGAGAGCGGGTACCCACCATTACTGAGAGGCGGGACCAAGGAGCCGAAGCTTACCCCCCCCCCCTCAGCACACTTAGGAGAGTTGTGCTTACTAAAACAGTAAACTAGGTAAGGGAGTACCTGAGGGACAGAAGACAGAGTCACAGTGAGAGGTCTCCAGCTGGAGACATGTATCAAGTGGGGTCCTCCAGGGCTCGCTCTTGGGACCACTGCTGTTTCTAACACATGTTCAGCCCGAGGGAGTGAGCTCGTACATGTCAATAACGAGATAACGAAGAATATAAAAACAGAAGATTACTGCAGAATGTTACAGAATGACCTTAAACTCCAGAGGTGAACACACATTGGGTTGCTGAAGTTCAATCCTAATAAGTGTAAGGTAATGAGGACGGGGACGGGAGAGAGAAGACCAGAAGGTGTCTACACCGTTAATGGAGGGCAATTACAGGACTCTGGGAGAGAAAGAGATTTGTGAGCGGATATAATACTACCAGCAGGGCCACACACGGGCAGGTGACATCAGCAGCACATGAGACGCTGGGAGACATTAGAGCCTTGTCTAGAAACCTAAAGCAAGACGCCTTCAAAGCAAACTACACGTCTGTTGTTGTTGTTGTTGTTTTACATTCAGCTACACGGAACAACAGTTGCAAGTAGCACGGGCTATGGTGAGCCCGTAGTGGACTTACCTGGCACAGGAGCGGGGCAAGTAGCACGGGCTATGGTGAGCCCGTAGTGGACTTACCTGGCACAGGAGCGGGGCAAGTAGCACGGGCTATGGTGAGCCCGTAGTGGACTTACCTGGCACAGGAGCGGGGCAAGTAGCACGGGCTATGGTGAGCCCGTAGTGGACTTACCTGGCACAGGAGCGGGGCAAGTAGCACGGGCTATGGTGAGCCCGTAGTGGACTTACCTGGCACAGGAGCGGGGCAAGTAGCACGGGCTATGGTGAGCCCGTAGTGGACTTACCTGGCACAGGAGCGGGGCAAGTAGCACGGGCTATGGTGAGCCCGTAGTGGACTTACCTGGCACAGGAGCGGGGCAAGTAGCACGGGCTATGGTGAGCCCGTAGTGGACTTACCTGGCACAGGAGCGGGGCAAGTAGCACGGGCTATGGTGAGCCCGTAGTGGACTTACCTGGCACAGGAGCGGGGCAAGTAGCACGGGCTATGGTGAGCCCGTAGTGGACTTACCTGGCACAGGAGCGGGGCAAGTAGCACGGGCTATGGTGAGCCCGTAGTGGACTTACCTGGCACAGGAGCGGTGCAAGTAGCACGGGCTATGGTGAGCCCGTAGTGGACTTACCTGGCACAGGAGCGGGGCAAGTAGCACGGGCTATGGTGAGCCCGTAGTGGACTTACCTGGCACAGGAGCGGTGCAAGTAGCACGGACTATGGTGAGCCCGTAGTGGACTTACCTGGCACAGGAGCGGGGCAAGTAGCACGGGCTATGGTGAGCCCGTAGTGGACTTACCTGGCACAGGAGCGGGGCAAGTAGCACGGGCTATGGTGAGCCCGTAGCGGACTAACCTGGCACAGGAGCGGGGCAAGTAGCACGGGCTATGGTGAGCCCGTAGTGACCTTACCTGGCACAGGAGCGGGGCAAGTAGCACGGGCTATGGTGAGCCCGTAGTGGCCTTACCTGGCACAGGAGCGGGGCAAGTAGCACGGGCTATGGTGAGCCCGTAGTGGACTTACCTGGCACAGGAGCGGGGCAAGTAGCACGGGCTATGGTGAGCCCGTAGTGGACTTACCTGGCACAGGAGCGGGGCAAGTAGCACGGGCTATGGTGAGCCCGTAGTGGCCTTACCTGGCACAGGAGCGGGGCAAGTAGCACGGGCTATGGTGAGCCCGTAGCGGACTTACCTGGCACAGGAGCGGGGCAAGTAGCACGGGCTATGGTGAGCCCGTAGTGGACTTACCTGGCACAGGAGCGGGGCAAGTAGCACGGGCTATGGTGAGCCCGTAGTGGACTTACCTGGCACAGGAGCAGGGCAAGTAGCACGGGCTATGGTGAGCCCGTAGTGGACTTACCTGGCACAGGAGAGGGGCAAGTAGCACGGGCTATGGTGAGCCCATAGTGGACTTACCTGCCACAGGAGCGGGGCAAGTAGCACGGGCTATGGTGAGCCCGTAGTGGACTTACCTGGCACAGGAGCGGGGCAAGTAGCACGGACTATGGTGAGCCCGTAGTGGACTTACCTGGCACAGGAGCGGGGCAAGTAGCACGGGCTATGGTGAGCCCGTAGTGGACTTACCTGGCACAGGAGAGGGGCAAGTAGCACGGGCTATGGTGAGCCCATAGTGGACTTACCTGCCACAGGAGCGGGGCAAGTAGCACGGGCTATGGTGAGCCCGTAGTGGACTTACCTGGCCCAGGAGCGGGGCTGTAACTGTTGAGCTAGAGGTCGAGGATAGAGGCACACACAGATGAGTACACGAGGCACCACCACCACCACCATAGCACATATGTGGCGGCACCACCACCACCATAGCACATATGTGGCGGCACCACCACCACCATAGCACATATGTGGCGGCACCACCACCACCATAGCACATATGTGGCGGCACCACCACCACCATAGCACATATGTGGCGGCACCACCACCACCATAGCACATATGTGGCGGCACCATCCATCAAGGTGTACACGTGACCTGACCGCTGCTCCAGGTGACCCTCACTGCCTCATTACCCCTCACTGTGAGGCCAGGCATCACCCACATCGCCAATGCACCTCATTATCTCTATGGTAAAGTGTCGGACGTGTGGGCTAATGACCGTAGCCTCGCCTCTAACCACCAGGTGTCAAGTGCCTACCCTTGTAAACTGATACTTGACGAAGAATTATCACTGGAAGAGGAGAGCGCTTGAGATGGATGTGAAAATAAGAGGCATTTTTTTAATAGACGGAAAACTAAAATAGATGGTAGAGGAAAATAGATGCAAAGTGGATATAACCTTGGCAGTAAAAATTAGACGGCGTTCAAAATAGATGAAAACTGACTAGTTGAGAAGCTGGGAGATGACTATTAGTTGAGCAGCTTCAATCGAACAAATCCACAAGGGCCGTAACAAGGATTCGAACCTGCGTCCGGGAGCATCCTGGACGCTGCCTTAATCGACTGAGCTACGACATGGTCAAAGAGTTGAAACCGAAGTTCTTTAGCTTCAACCCTTCTTCAAGTCTAGAGAGAGACATTCTCTCTAGACTTGGAGAGTCTTAGAGAGGATGCTGAAGGCTCAGACTGTAGGTTAATGTCACGGAAGATTTAGCTGAGCACCTCACATATGTCATTGTCATTCTCTGTGTGAGTGTGTGTGCCCAATCACCTCTCTCTCTCTCCCGCGCCTCTCTTGTTTACTCTGACACCTCCACCTCCCACACCCATTATTACCCTGGTGTGAATGTTTATACTGTAGAGAGGGTGGCTCTTTAGCTCTCAGTGAGGCGTGTTTCGTAAAGGAGGGGGGGGGGGGGTTATACACTATACACAGGAGGGTATATACTCCACACACGCACCATACACAGGCAGTATACACACACACACACACACACACACACACACACACACACACACACACACACACACACACACCATACACAGGCAGTATACACACACACACACACACACACACACACACACACACACACACACACACACACACACACACACACACACACACACACACACCATACACAGGCAGTATACACACACACACACACACACACACACACACACACACACACACACACACACACACACACACGCACCATACACAGGCAGTATACACACACACACACACCATACACAGGAGGACGGGGGGCGGGCTAGCCTCCCCCACACCCACCACACAATACACACACACACACACACACGCGCACCATACACAGGAGGACGGGGGGCGGGCTAGCCTCCCCCACACCCACCACACAATACACACACACACACACACACGCACCATACACAGGAGGACGGGGGGCGGGCTAGCCTCCCCCACACCCACCACACAATACACACACACACACACACACGCACCATACACAGGAGGACGGGGGGCGGGCTAGCCTCCCCCACACCCACCACACAATACACACACACACACACACACGCACCATACACAGGAGGACGGGGGGCGGGCTAGCCTCCCCCACACCCACCACACAATACACACACACACACACACACACACCATACACAGGAGGACGGGGGGCGGGCTAGCCTCCCCCACACCCACCACACAATACACACACACACACACACACACACACCATACACAGGAGGACGGGGGGCGGGCTAGCCTCCCCCACACCCACCACACAATACACACACACACACACACACACACCATACACAGGAGGACGGGGGCGGGCTAGCCTCCCCCACACCCACCACACAATACACACACACACACACACACGCACCATACACAGGAGGACGGGGGGCGGGCTAGCCTCCCCCACACCCACCACACAATACACACACACACACACACACACACCATACACAGGAGGACGGGGGGCGGGCTAGCCTCCCCCACACCCACCACACAATACACACACACACACACACACACGCACCATACACAGGAGGACGGGGGGCGGGCTAGCCTCCCCCACACCCACCACACAATACACACTAACCGTCACCACTACCTGGTCCACCTCAGACCATCTATATACAACAACTCATCCTGGTGTACCGCTGGTACCAACATGGTGGCAAGTACCACTAGGGTACCATGGTGCCAGGACCACTAGGGTACCATGGTGCCAGGACCACTAGGGTACCATGGTGCCAGGACCACTAGGGTACCATGGTGCCAGGACCACTAGGGTACCATGGTGCCAGGACCACTAGGGTACCATGGTGCCAGGACCACTAGGGTACCATGGTGCCAGGACCACTAGGGTACCATGGTGCCAGGACCACTAGGGTACCATGGTGCCAGGACCACTAGGGTACCATGGTGCCAGGACCACTAGGGTACCATGGTGCCAGGACCACTAGGGTACCATGGTGCCAGGACCACTAGGGTACCATGGTGCCAGGACCACTAGGGTACCATGGTGCCAGGACCACTAGGGTACCATGGTGCCAGGACCACTAGGGTACCATGGTGCCAGGACCACTAGGGTACCATGGTGCCAGGACCACTAGGGTACCATGGTGCCAGGACCACTAGGGTACCATGGTGCCAGGACCACTAGGGTACCATGGTGCCAGGACCACTAGGGTACCATGGTGCCAGGACCACTAGGGTACCATGGTGCCAGGACCACTAGGGTACCATGGTGCCAGGACCACTAGGGTACCATGGTGCCAGGACCACTAGGGTACCATGGTGCCAGGACCACTAGGGTACCATGGTGCCAGGACCACTAGGGTACCATGGTGCCAGGACCACTAGGGTACCATGGTGCCAGGACCACTAGGGTACCATGGTGCCAGGACCACTAGGGTACCATGGTGCCAGGACCACTAGGGTACCATGGTGCCAGGACCAATGGGGCTGACGTACACCCACCCGAGGTACCCGCCAGTTATGGCAGGAAATATCACGCCGTCAGAGATTTATTAACGTGTTTGGTAACGTCAGATCTGTGCAAGAAAGCAAGCGGGGATTTAAGTGGTCTATCTGGGCGACTTAAGTGGTTGGGCTCCACGACGCGCCACTTACAGCGACTCCAAGACAAAACATGTGACGTCATCACCGCTGTTCGTGACGTCATACAGCAAAACACATTGTTGACAGTTACGTAACCCATCCGTCTGAAGTGACAGTACCGACACACGCGATGATCCTGTCTCGTACACACAGACGGAACAACTGGGCAAGCACCGCATAGAACTCAGGACACAGTCCTGAGCGCAGGACTCGTAATTCTGTGGCGCGGGATCGATTCCCGCATCAGGCAAATGGGCAAAGTTTCTTTCACCCTGAATGCCTCTGTTACCTAGCAGTAAATAGGTACCTTGGAGTTAGTCAGCTGTCACGGGCTGCTTCCTGGTGTGTGTTTGTGTGGTGTGGAGGAAAAAAAAGTAGTTTGTAAACAGTTGATTCACAGTTGAGAGGCGGGCCGAAAGAGCAAAGCTCAACTGTAAAGGACTTTAGACCTCCTGGCCTCTTGTACCACCAACTGTGTAACTATTTCATTGACTCAGGTGTTCTGGACGACATCCTAACAATTTATCCAAAATTTGCTTGTCCATTTTAAAGAATGAAGAACAGACGACTGCTGACTCCTGTTAGCAGGCTGAGAGCTTTCCTTTCCCATAGCTCATGGTAAGCCTTACCTTACTAGTTTTACACAGGAGGGTACAGGAGCAGACGACTGCTGACTCCTGTTAGCAGGCTGAGAGCTTTCCCTTCCCATAGCTCATGGTAAGCCTTACCCTACTAGTTTTACACAGGAGGGTACAGGAGCAGACGACTGCTGACTCCTGTTAGCAGGCTGAGAGCTTTCCCTTCCCATAGCTCATGGTAAGCCTTACCCTACTAGTTTTACACAGGAGGGTACAGGAGCAGACGACTGCTGACTCCTGTTAGCAGGCTGAGAGCTTTCCCTTCCCATAGCTCATGGTAAGCCTTACCCTACTAGTTTTACACAGGAGGGTACAGGAGCAGACGACTGCTAACTCCTGTTAGCAGGCTGAGAGCTTTCCTTTCCCATAGCTCATGGTAAGCCTTACCTTACTAGTTTTACACAGGAGGGTACAGGAGCAGACGACTGCTGACTCCTGTTAGCAGGCTGAGAGCTTTCCCTTCCCATAGCTCATGGTAAGCCTTACCCTACTAGTTTTACACAGGAGGGTACAGGAGCAGACGACTGCTGACTCCTGTTAGCAGGCTGAGAGCTTTCCCTTCCCATAGCTCATGGTAAGCCTTACCCTACTAGTTTTACACAGGAGGGTACAGGAGCAGACGACTGCTGACTCCTGTTAGCAGGCTGAGAGCTTTCCCTTCCCATAGCTCATGGTAAGCCTTACCCTACTAGTTTTACACAGGAGGGTACAGGAGCAGACGACTGCTGACTCCTGTTAGCAGGCTGAGAGCTTTCCCTTCCCATAGCTCATGGTAAGCCTTACCCTACTAGTTTTACACAGGAGGGTACAGGAGCAGACGACTGCTAACTCCTGTTAGCAGGCTGAGAGCTTTCCTTTCCCATAGCTCATGGTAAGCCTTACCTTACTAGTTTTACACAGGAGGGTACAGGAGCAGACGACTGCTGACTCCTGTTAGCAGGCTGAGAGCTTTCCCTTCCCATAGCTCATGGTAAGCCTTACCCTACTAGTTTTACACAGGAGGGTACAGGAGCAGACGACTGCTGACTCCTGTTAGCAGGCTGAGAGCTTTCCCTTCCCATAGCTCATGGTAAGCCTTACCCTACTAGTTTTACACAGGAGGGTACAGGAGCAGACGACTGCTAACTCCTGTTAGCAGGCTGAGAGCTTTCCCTTCCCATAGCTCATGGTAAGCCTTACCCTACTAGTTTTACACAGGAGGGTACAGGAGCAGACGACTGCTGGCTCCTGTTAGCCACTGGCCGACACAGAAGCTCTGGAACCATGTGAACTGGGGCACCATGTGAACTGGGGCACCATGTGAACTGGACACCATGTGAACTGGGCACCATGTGAACTGGGCACCATGTGAACTGGGACACCATGTGAACTGGGACACCATGTGAACTGGGACCCCATGTGAACTGGGACACCATGTGAACTGGGACACTATGTGAACTGGGACACCATGTGAACTGGGACACCATGTGAACTGGGACACCATGTGAACTGGGGCACCATGTGAACTGGACACCATGTGAACTGGGGCACCATGTGAACTGGGGCACCATGTGAACTGGGGCACCATGTGAACTGGGGCACCATGTGAACTGGGGCACCATGTGAACTGGGCACCATGTGAACTGGGGCACCATGTGAACTGGGGCACCATGTGAACTGGGCACCATGGGAGCAACTGGTAGGCACCAGTGCCAGCCACAGACCTACAGTAGGCCCTCTCATTATTTACATACTCTCTCTACTCTCTTGTTTTGTTTAACTAAGACTAAGGTTCATAAGGACTTTCAGTTGACTATACCTGGTGAAACTGCAAGCAAGAGCTGTTATCCTACCTCAGCTCATTTGAAGGCTGCTCATTGAGACTCATTTATTTCCATGAGAATGTGCTTTGACACTATCACATAGCAACGATCATACAAGGAACCTGGTGAAACTCACTCACTCTCTCTCTTACACACACACACACAAAGAAGAGTTAGAGGGACATGATTACCACATACAAGGTTCTCAAAGGAATTAATCGGGGTAGATAAAGACAGACTATTTTACCAAAGGGGCACACGCACTAGGGGACACAGGTGGAAACTGAGTGCCCAAATGAGCCATAGAGACATTAGATTTTTTCAATCAGAATAGTTAACAAATGGAATGCATTAGGCCGTGATGTGGTGGAGTTTGACTCCATACACAATTTCAACTGTAGATATGATAGAGTCCAGTAGGCTCAGGAACCTGTACATCAGCTGGGTGATAGTTGAGAGGTGGGAGTTGAAAGGCAAAACCCAACCCCCCGGCCAGTAGAACTAGGTGAGTACACACACACACTGTCAAGCCCGGGTAATTGGCCGCACCTCCACCCGCCTCACCCAATTATGGTCCACCCTACACCACCACCTATCGTACGTGGGTGGACTCACCTAGCTGTACTCACCTGTTAGGAGTTGATCTTCAGCTCTGTTGCAACCTGCTCGCGTACAAGATAGCACATATATGACTTATTGCTTGTAGTTATTATTTCGCTTATAAATAAGTACATATGTGACATATTCCAAGCCATTTTTTTTCAAGGCATTACTTTTTCTCTCAGTTTTATTGAACAATAGAGAGATGAACACTAATGGTGCAGTGATTTGCACCGATTCAAAAGCAGCACTGCAAAGCCTAAGTAAAAATCGGGCAGAAAATCTTGCAATAGTCGCTGAAATTAAGAGAGCTGTGAGAGTACTGACCAATCAGGGAAGAGTCATCAAGTTTCTGTGGATCCCCTCCCATGTTGGAATATGTGGGAATGAACGAGCAGATGTGCTGGCTGCTGAAGGCGCTGAAGGAGACCATATTGAATACTTCATACCCAAGACTCTACTACAAATTAGAGGTATTATCAGGCAACATCACCGTGATAAGGTAACTGAGGAAAGGAGGATAGAAGCACAAACCAGTGAATCTGTACGATGGTACAACATGGTTGCAGCTGGCAATCCCAATCAGTATGGCCGAAGAGGAGGAGGACGAGGGAGAGAATCAGCAATAGCAAGAATCCGTCTTGGATACAAATATCCATGGAGATATGGAATGGAAACAACAGTTGATCAGCGAAGTTGCAGAATCTGTGGTGAGAGTGACGGACACCGCCTTCACCACTATCTACGTGAATGTGAACACCTGAGAGACATTAGGAATATGTGTAGAATAATAAACCCCACATTGTTTGAGTTAGGAAAACACTATTTGTCAAATATTGATACTGTTCTTAAAAGATTCCCCCATTTTGCACCCGCAAGATAACGTAAGCTTTTAAGGGTTGACAGTTGTTAATCTTCTTGTTTGAGGAGTTGTTCACTTGAGACAGTTAAGCAAGTCCCAGCTGTGTCTGGGTACAAGTGACAGGATGAACAACCCAGCGGGTTTTCTTCCTATTGGGGAGTGTTGTACATGCTGCTATGGCGGTGTGTCCACTCACAGGATGAGTGGCGCTGCCCAATACTGTCACTATGGCGGTGTGTCCACTCACAGGATGAGTGGCGCTGCCCAATACTGTCACTATGGCGGTGTGTCCACTCACAGGATGAGTGGCGCTGCCCAATACTGTCACTATGGCGGCGTGTCCACTCACAGGATGAGTGGCGCTGCCCAATACTGTCACTAGGGCGGTGTGTCCACTCACAAGATGAGTGACGCTGCCCAATACTGTCACTATGGCGGTATGTCCACTCACAGGATGAGTGGCGCTGCCCAATACTGTCACTATGGCGGTGTGTCCACTCACAGGATGAGTGGCGCTGCCCAATACTGTCACTATGGCGGTGTGTCCACTCACAGGATGAGTGGCGCTGCCCAATACTGTCACTATGGCGGCGTGTCCACTCACAGGATGAGTGGCGCTGCCCAATACTGTCACTATGGCGGTGTGTCCACTCACAGGATGAGTGGCGCTGCCCAATACTGTCACTATGGCGGCGTGTCCACTCACAGGATGAGTGGCGCTGCCCAATACTGTCATTATGGCGGTGTGTCCACTCACAGGATGAGTGGCGCTGCCCAATACTGTCACTATGGCGGCGTGTCCACTCACAGGATGAGTGGCGCTGCCCAATACTGTCACTATGGCGGTGTGTCCACTCACAGGATGAGTGACGCTGCCCAATACTGTCATTATGGCGGTGTGTCCACTCACAGGATGAGTGACGCTGCCCAATACTGTCACTATGGCGGTGTGTCCACTCACAGGATGAGTGACGCTGCCCAATACTGTCACTATGGCGGTGTGTCCACTCACAGGATGAGTGACGCTGCCCAATACTGTCACTATGGCGGTGTGTCCACTCACAGGATGAGTGGTGCTGCCCAATACTGTCACTATGGCGGTGTGTCCACTCACAGGATGGGTGGCGCTGCCCAATACTGTCACTATGGCGGTGTGTCCACTCACAGGATGAGTGGCGCTGCCCAATACTGTCACTATGGCGGTGTGTCCACTCACAGGATGAGTGGCGCTGCCCAATACTGTCACTATGGCGGTGTGTCCACTCACAGGATGAGTGGCGCTGCCCAATACTGTCACTATGGCGGTGTGTCCACTCACAGGATGAGTGGCGCTGCCCAATACTGTCACTATGGCGGTGTGTCCACTCACAGGATGAGTGGCGCTGCCCAATACTGTCACTATGGCGGTGTGTCCACTCACAGGATGAGTGGCGCTGCCCAATACTGTCACTATGGCGGTGTGTCCACTCACAGGATGAGTGGCGCTGCCCAATACTGTCACTATGGCGGTGTGTCCACTCACAGGATGAGTGGCGCTGCCCAATACTGTCACTATGGCGGCGTGTCCACTCACAGGATGAGTGGCGCTGCCCAATACTGTCACTATGGCGGTGTGTCCACTCACAGGATGAGTGGCGCTGCCCAATACTGTCACTATGGCGGCGTGTCCACTCACAGGATGAGTGGCGCTGCCCAATACTGTCATTATGGCGGTGTGTCCACTCACAAGATGAGTGGCGCTGCCCAATACTGTCACTATGGCGGTGTGTCCACTCACAGGATGAGTGGCGCTGCCCAATACTGTCATTATGGCGGTGTGTCCACTCACAGGATGAGTGACGCTGCCCAATACTGTCATTATGGCGGTGTGTCCACTCACAGGATGAGTGGCGCTGCCCAATACTGTCATTATGGCGGTGTGTCCACTCACAGGATGAGTGACGCTGCCCAATACTGTCATTATGGCGGTGTGTCCACTCACAGGATGAGTGACGCTGCCCAATACTGTCATTATGGCGGTGTGTCCACTCACAGGATGAGTGGCGCTGCCCAATACTGTCATTATGGCGGTGTGTCCACTCACAGGATGAGTGACGCTGCCCAATACTGTCACTATGGCGGTGTGTCCACTCACAGGATGAGTGACGCTGCCCAATACTGTCATTATGGCGGTGTGTCCACTCACAGGATGAGTGGCGCTGCCCAATACTGTCATTATGGCGGTGTGTCCACTCACAGGATGAGTGACGCTGCCCAATACTGTCACTATGGCGGTGTGTCCACTCACAGGATGAGTGACGCTGCCCAATACTGTCATTATGGCGGTGTGTCCACTCACAGGATGAGTGACGCTGCCCAATACTGTCATTATGGCGGTGTGTCCACTCACAGGATGAGTGGCGCTGCCCAATACTGTCATTATGGCGGTGTGTCCACTCACAGGATGAGTGGCGCTGCCCAATACTGTCATTATGGCGGTGTGTCCACTCACAGGATGAGTGGCGCTGCCCAATACTGTCACTATGGCGGTGTGTCCACTCACAGGATGAGTGGCGCTGCCCAATACTGTCACTATGGCGGTGTGTCCACTCACAGGATGAGTGACGCTGCCCAATACTGTCACTATGGCGGTGTGTCCACTCACAGGATGAGTGACGCTGCCCAATACTGTCACTATGGCGGTGTGTCCACTCACAGGATGAGTGGCGCTGCCCAATACTGTCACTATGGCGGTGTGTCCACTCACAGGATGAGTGACGCTGCCCAATACTGTCACTATGGCGGTGTGTCCACTCACAGGATGAGTGGCGCTGCCCAATACTGTCACTATGGCGGTGTGTCCACTCACAGGATGAGTGACGCTGCCCAATACTGTCACTATGGCGGTGTGTCCACTCACAGGATGAGTGGCGCTGCCCAATACTGTCACTATGGCGGTGTGTCCACTCACAGGATGAGTGGCGCTGCCCAATACTGTCACTATGGCGGTGTGTCCACTCACAGGATGAGTGACGCTGCCCAATACTGTCACTATGGCGGTGTGTCCACTCACAGGATGAGTGGCGCTGCCCAATACTGTCACTATGGCAGTGTGTCCACTCACAGGATGAGTGACGCTGCCCAATACTGTCACTATGGCGGTGTGTCCACTCACAGGATGAGTGGCGCTGCCCAATACTGTCACTATGGCGGTGTGTCCACTCACAGGATGAGTGACGCTGCCCAATACTGTCACTATGGCGGTGTGTCCACTCACAGGATGAGTGGCGCTGCCCAATACTGTCACTATGGCAGTGTGTCCACTCACAGGATGAGTGACGCTGCCCAATACTGTCACTATGGCGGTGTGTCCACTCACAGGATGAGTGGCGCTGCCCAATACTGTCACTATGGCAGTGTGTCCACTCACAGGATGAGTGACGCTGCCCAATACTGTCACTATGGCGGCGTGTCCACTCACAGGATGAGTGACGCTGCCCAATACTGTCACTATGGCGGTGTGTCCACTCACAGGATGAGTGGCGCTGCCCAATACTGTCACTATGGCGGTGTGTCCACTCACAAGATGAGTGGCGCTGCCCAATACTGTCACTATGGCGGTGTGTCCACTCACAAGATGAGTGGCGCTGCCCAATACTGTCACTATGGCGGTGTGTCCACTCACAAGATGAGTGGCGCTGCCCAATACTGTCACTATGGCGGTGTGTCCACTCACAGGATGAGTGGCGCTGCCCAATACTGTCACTATGGCGGTGTGTCCACTCACAAGATGAGTGGCGCTGCCCAATACTGTCACTATGGCGGTGTGTCCACTCACAAGATGAGTGGCGCTGCCCAATACTGTCACTATGGCGGTGTGTCCACTCACAAGATGAGTGGCGCTGCCCAATACTGTCACTATGGCGGTGTGTCCACTCACAGGATGAGTGGCGCTGCCCAATACTGTCACTATGGCGGTGTATCCACTCACAAGATGAGTGACGCTGACCAATACTGTCACTATGGCGGTGTGTCCACTCACAGGATGAGTGGCGCTGCCCAATACTGTCACTATGGCGGTGTGTCCACTCACAGGATGAGTGGCGCTGCCCAATACTGTCACTATGGCGGTGTGTCCACTCACAGGATGAGTGACGCTGCCCAATACTGTCACTAGGGCGGTGTGTCCACTCACAGGATGAGTGGCGCTGCCCAATACTGTCACTATGGCGGTGTGTCCACTCACAGGATGAGTGGCGCTGCCCAATACTGTCACTATGGCGGTGTGTCCACTCACAGGATGAGTGACGCTGCCCAATACTGTCACTATGGCGGTGTGTCCACTCACAGGATGAGTGACGCTGCCCAATACTGTCACTATGGCGGTGTGTCCACTCACAGGATGAGTGACGCTGTCCAATACTGTCACTATGGCGGTATGTCCACTCACAGGATGAGTGGCGCTGCCCAATACTGTCACTATGGCGGTGTGTCCACTCACAAGATGAGTGACGCTGCCCAATACTGTCACTATGGTGGTGTGTCCACTCACAGGATGAGTGGCGCTGCCCAATACTGTCACTATGGCGGTGTGTCCACTCACAGGATGAGTGGCGCTGCCCAATACTGTCACTATGGCGGTGTGTCCACTCACAGGATGAGTGGCGCTGCCCAATACTGTCACTATGGCGGTAGTGTCCACTCACAGGATGAGTGGCGCTGCCCAATACTGTCACTATGGCGGTGTGTCCACTCACAAGATGAGTGACGCTGCCCAATACTGTCACTATGGCGGTGTGTCCACTCACAGGATGAGTGGCGCTGCCCAATACTGTCACTATGGCGGTGTGTCCACTCACAGGATGAGTGACGCTGCCCAATACTGTCACTATGGCGGTGTGTCCACTCACAGGATGAGTGACGCTGCCCAATACTGTCACTATGGCGGTGTGTCCACTCACAGGATGAGTGACGCTGCCCAATACTGTCACTATGGCGGTATGTCCACTCACAGGATGAGTGGCGCTGCCCAATACTGTCACTAGGGCGGTGTGTCCACTCACAGGATGAGTGACGCTGCCCAATAAACTCGCCCCTCGGGGCAAAATTTAAATTTAAATAGAGATTTTATACAAAATTTGACAATATCCTGAGTTACTTTACAATTTATTTAAATATTTTAGTTTTGTTTTATTATTTTTTATAAAACTGCAATATCAATATAGGTATAGGTTCAGTACTAATTGTAATATCTTAACATACTAAGAAGGTTAGGTTAGGTCGGTGTTTTCGATTCAACTTTTCAAGGTAAACTCAAATATACACAATAAATTACTATGTCACATATGCACTTATTCATAAGCAAGATATTGACTATAAGCAAGTGCGAGAACGGGTTGTTCACCCAGACTGTTTACCTCTCATCGACACGCACAGTCACGGGTCGTCACGTGGACAGTCACGGGTCGCCACGTGGACAGTCACGGGTCGTCACGTGGACAGTCACGGGTCGTCACGTGGACAGTCACGGGTCGTCATATGGACAGTCACGGGTCGTCACATGGACAGTCACGGTCGTCACATGGACCGTCACGTGGACAGTCACGGGTAGTCACATGGACAGTCACGGGTCGTCACGTAGACAGTCACGGTCGTCACATGGACAGTCACGGTCGTCACATGGACCGTCACGTGGACAGTCACGGGTCGTCAGGTGGACAGTCACGGGTCGTCACGTGGACAGTCACGGGTCGTCAGGTGGACAGTCACGGGTTGTCACGTAGACAGTCACGGGTCGTCAGGTGGACAGTCACGGGTCGTCACGTGGACAGTCACGGGTCGTCAGGTGGACAGTCACGGGTTGTCACGTAGACAGTCACGGGTCGTCACGTGGACAGTCACAGGTCGTCACATGGACAGTCACGGGTCGCCAGGTGGACAGTCACGGGTCGTCACGTAGACAGTCACGGGTCGTCACGTAGACAGTCACGGGTCGTCAGGTGGACAGTCACGGGTCGTCACGTAGACAGTCACGGGTCGTCACGTGGACAGTCACGGGTCGTTACATGGACAGTCACGGGTCGCCAGGTGGACAGTCACGGGTCGCCAGGTGGACAGTCACGGGTCGTCACGTGGGCAGTCACGGGTCGTCAGGTGGACAGTCACGGGTCGTCAGGTGGACAGTCACGGGTCGTCACGTAGACAGTCACGGGTCGTCACATGGACAGTCACGGGTCGTCACGTGGACAGTCACGGGTCGTCACGTGGACAGTCACGGGTCGTCACATGGACAGTCACGGGTCGTCACGTAGACAGTCACGGATCATCACATGGACAGTCACGGGTCGTCACGTGGACAGTCACGGGTCGTCACATGGACAGTCACGGGTCGTCACATGCACAGTCACGGGTCGTCACATGGACAGTCACGGGTCGTCACATGGACAGTCACGGGTCATCACATGGACAGTCACGGGTCGTCACGTGGACAGTCACGGGTCGCCACGTGGACAGTCACGGGTCGTCACTTGGACAGTCACGGGTCGTCATATGGACAGTCACGGGTCGTCACGTAGACAGTCACGGGTCGTCACATGAACAGTCACGGGTTGTCACATGAACAGTCACGGGTCGTCACATGGAAAGTCACGGGTCGCCAGGTGGACAGTCACGCGTCGTCAGGTGGACAGTCACGCGTCGTCAGGTGGACAGTCAAGGGTCGCCAGGTGGACAGTCACGGGTCGTCACGTGGACAGTCACGGGTCGCCAGGTGGACAGTCACGGGTCGTAACGTAGACAGTCACGGGTCGTCACGTGGACAGTCACGGGTCGCCACATAGACAGTCACGGGTCGTAACGTAGACAGTCACGGGTCGTCACGTGGACAGTCACGGGTCGCCACGTGGACAGTCACGGGTCGTCACGTGGACAGTCACGGGTCGCCACGTGGACAGTCACGGGTCGTCACGTGGACAGTCACGGGTCGTCACGTGGACAGTCACGGGTCGTCACGGGCCAGCAGTATTCCTCCCAGTTTAGTGTTAACCTTAACGACCTCTCAACCACTGAAGGGTTATTAAGGCCACAAACAATACTTATACTGACCAACCAGAAAGTATACTTTAGCCCAAAGTAAACCCAGAGTAGCAGTGTCCAGGACTAAAGTAAACTCTGTGTGTGTCTTTTATTGAGAACAGTGTCAACAGCTTTGTGGTAATCCTAGAAAACGCAGCACACTTATCCTTCCCTCCCCTGCCATCATACCACACTGCCCAACCCGTAAAACACTGCTCTCGCTAGGACAAAATTATCCCTCTGCTCGATACTCCGTTATCCACTTTCTGGTTATCTAGTTATCTAGATAACTAGAAAAGAAACTAGATTTCTAGTTATCCATTTGGAAGTTTTTACAACTGATGCATCACAGTTACAAAAGTTTGTAATTGAAGATCTGGTGGTCGTGTCCTTCCTCGAAAATGACCGCCATTTGTAGTTTTGTATTTTTCAAAAATACAAAACTACAAATTTTTGTTTAAAAAACAAAAAAAAAGTTAAAAAACTACTTTTTTGTTATATGTAGTTTTCAGCATTTCTGGCAGTTCTCCCTTTGTTTATGAGGCGCTTAAGGTGTTGTGGGGTTATAGTGCCTGTGTGGTGCCAGTCTGGGTGATGTGTGGTGCCAGTCTGGGTGATGTGTGGTGTTCTCCTCCTGCTTTGGTTGACACATATATATATTGTGCCAGTCCTCTCCTGCACTCCTGGCGCGATCTTGGAATGTCCTTATCTACCGTATCAATTCGTTTGAGAATCTTGTATGTGGTGATCATGTCCTCCATAACTCTTCTGTCTTCCAGCGAAAAAATTATTGCCAACAGCATTTGGTGTTCCCAGGCGGTCAGCCATCCAAGTACTAATGAAACCCAACGTTGCTTAACTTCGCTCATGGGACGAGAAGCGGTGTTCTCAACGTGGTGTGGCTGGTGGCATACCACGTGTGTGTGAGTGTGAGTGTGAGTGTGTGTGTGTGTGTGTGTGTGAGTGTGTGTGTGTGTGTGTGTGGGGGGGGGGTGAGGGCGTGAACACGTCTAAGAGTGTTAGTAAGGAGGGTGAGTGTGTTGACAAAGACATTCCCGCAGCTGCCGAACGTCCTCGTTGTGTCTTACTGGCCCCCATTGTCACCCTGGCGCGGACGGTGTGTGTGTGTGTGTGTGTGTGTGTGTGTGTGTGTGTGTGTGTGTGTGTGTGTGTGTGTGTGTGTGTGTGTGTGTGTGTGCGCGCGTGTGTGTGTGTGTGTGTGCGCGTGTGCGTGCGGCTCCCGTAACAGGGAAGGTGTAATGTACCATATTGCTTACTGTAGACCAATGGTGTAGTCAGCCTGTACCGCAGTAATCATTCAGTCTGCTCACTGCCAATCAGACCCGAGTTCGATTCCAGGACACATTGAGACATATTTTATACGTACCTCTCCAACAGATGGCACAGTTTGCCTTGTATGAAACAGGTTCCTGTGACTCAGGCAACTGTTGTGGCTTGTATCCTGGTGAGAGGTCAGTCGATGGCCTATTAGTCCTCCTAATAGAACGTCGAAGTTTAGACGTATACTCTCCCTAAGGCCAGAAGTTGTCGCACTAGAAAATGGTGGCGGCTTACGAAACTGACGTACTCTCCCGTTTTCTGTTTTGGGTTCTCTGGTAGGTTAGGATAAGGGCACTTTAGCACGACGGTCTAGTGACGGTGGGAACGGTAAGGAGGACTGACTGGGCATAGATTGGTTTCCCAGTTTTATAAGTTCGTTTTTGCTACATTGTAAGCTGTTTTTGCTACATTGTAAGCTTTTTTGCTACATTGTAAGCTGTTTTTGCTACATTGTAAGCTGTTTTTGCTACATTGTAAGCTGTTTTTGCTACATTGTAAGCTGTTTTTGCTACATTGTAAGCTGTTTTTGCTACATTGTAAGCTGTTTTTGCTACATTGTAAGCTGTTTTTGCCTACATTATAAGCTGTTTTTGCCTACATTATAAGCTGTTTTTGCTTCATTGTGAGCGGTTTCTGCTACATTGTAAGCTGTTTTTGCCTACATTATAAGCTGTTTTTGCCTACATTGCGAGCGGTTTCTGCTACATTGTAAGCTGTTTTTGCCTACATTATAAGCTGTTTTTGCTACATTGCGAGCGGTTTCTGCTACATTGTAAGCTGTTTTTGCTACATTGTAAGCTGTTTTTGCTACATTGTAAGCGGTTTTTGCTACATTGTAAGCTGTTTTTGCTACATTGTAAGCTGTTTTTGCTACATTGTAAGCTGTTTTTGCTACATTGTAAGCGGTTTTTGCTACATTGTAAGTTGTTTTTGCTACATTGTAAGCGGTTTTTGCTACATTGTAAGCTGTTTTTGCTACATTGTAAGCGGTTTTTGCTACATTGTAAGTTGTTTTTGCTACATTGTAAGCGGTTTTTGCTACATTGTAAGCTGTTTTTGCTACATTGTAAGCGGTTTTTGCTACATTGTAAGTTGTTTTTGCTACATTGTAAGCGGTTTTTGCTACATTGTAAGCTGTTTTTGCTACATTGTAAGCGGTTTTTGCTACATTGTAAGCTGTTTTTGCTACATTGTAAGCGGTTTTTGCTACATTGTAAGCTGTTTTTGCTACATTGTAAGCTGTTTTTGCTACATTGCGAGCTATTTTTCAAGCTGGTTTTGCAAATTGCTATATTTCAGTGCTAATATTTGGGCCATCTGGTGTCAGGTCTTAACAAGCGTTTCCACTGTATGTGGCTGCTTTACGTACAGTGTATCTCTGATAATTATTTCCTTCGTAATTTGTGCAGCAAGAAACACTGGTTTAGTCATTTGATGAGATCTGGGTTATTTATATATAGGCGTTCATGTGTGTGTGTACGAGGCGTTCATGTGTGTGTACGAGACGTTCATGCCTGTGTACGAGACGTTCATGTGTGTGTACGAGGCGTTCATGTGTGTGTACGAGACGTTCATGCCTGTGTACGAGACGTTCATGTGTGTGTACGAGACGTTCATGTGTGTGTACGAGACGTTCATGCCTGTGTACGAGGCGTTCATGTGTGTGTACGAGGCGTTCATGTGTGTGTACGAGACGTTCATGCCTGTGTACGAGACGTTCATGTGTGTGTACGAGACGTTCATGTGTGTGCACGAGACATTCATGTGTGTGTACGAGACGTTCATGTGTGTGTACGAGGCGTTCATTTGTGTGTACGAAACGTTCATGTATGTGTACGAGACGTTCATGTGTGTGTACGAAACGTTCATGTATGTGTACGAGACGTTCATTTGTGTGTACGAAACGTTCAAAGTTTACCCGTAAACCTGGTATCTCACACCCCTGAAGTTCCTGCTCTACAATCTGTCAATATCATTGCCACTAACGCGAACAAATGTCAACGATCATTGCACATGTAACAAAAACAAGTTCACAATTGCCAGTCACGCGATAACATAGATAACAATAACAGCAATTTGCAACATAAAATACGAAACCGTTGCATCCTGGCAATAAATACAAGAAACTGGCCTCCATCATGCAATTAACATATTTAACAATCCTGAAAGTTTAATCCTGAAATCTTATTAATAGGATTTTTCTTACAATTAAATAATTGACTTCATTCATGATGTCCAGTTAATTTTAGGATTATTAAAGTTTTCTATTAATAGGATTTTTGGATAATATTTAGGTAGTACACAAATGTTATTTATTTCTGGTAGTGGTAGAGCGTGTCCTCGGGAAGGGTTCGAACCCTGGGAGACTGTGATAGATTGTTTATCTTGTCAGTTTTTAAATTTGTGTTGACATGAGGGCGTCTTGAGACGTGAGCGGCGTCTCTGAAGACTCGCCCGGATGTAGGTGTTTCTACGGCCTGATACACATGTTCACCCCATGCTTTAGTTCATGTTATGAGAGAGACAGAGTCAACATATTATATATGTACCTGAACAGTCGCCTGTATGTTGACCCTTCTCTCTCTCTCTCTCTGTCTCTCTGTCTCTCTGTCTCTCTGTCTCTCTGTCTCTCTGTCTCTCTCTCTCTCTCTCTCTCTCTCTCTTTCTCTCTCTCTCTTTCTCTCTCTGTCTCTTTCTCTCTCTCTCTCTGTCTCTCTCTCTGTCTCTCTCTCTCTCTCTCTCTCTGTCTCTCTCTCTCTCTCTCTCTCTGTCTCTCTCTCTCTCTCTCTCTCTCTCTTCTCTCTCTCTCTCTCTCTCTCTCTCTCTCTCTCTCTCTCTCTTTCTCTCTCTCTTTTTCTCTCTCTCTCTCAACTTGCTGTTCTTGTTCACTTTGTCTATTCCCCCTCGGTATCTTGTATGTTGTGAGCATATCCCCCTGTTTCTTCTATTCTGTAGGTTGCATGAGTTAGTTCCTTTACCCTGTCCACATAGCTTAAACCTCTTAGCTCTGGCACTAGTCATGTTGCAAATCTCTTTACTCTCAACATTTTGGTTTCATGCCTCACCAGGTGAAAATTCCGTGCCAGTGCTGCATATTCCAGTACTGGTCTGACATATGTTGAACATATTGCCTTGAACAAGTCCTGGTTTAGTTTTGCTAACGATGTCCTAATGTTTAGCCATAGTCCCATATACTGCTGATGAAATCCACTTTCAAACCTAATCGCTTCCGATACCTGTAGTGGGCTTTCCCTTATGGTGTAGCCAACGCTGCTGGCCTCCTTCCCCACTTTACCCTCTAAATTACATTACATTTGTTGGGACTGAATTCCAGGAACCATTATTTATTTGCCCACTCCTGGAGTTTTGTCGAGGTCCTCCTGTAGCTTCCTGCAGTCCTCTGTTCTACCCTCCCTCACCAGCCTGGCATCCTCGGCTAACATTGACATGTATGTGTTCACTCCCTCGGGTGAACATGTTATATACAAGTTAGGAACAAGAATATAATTAGGAACAATATATATATTATTATATAATATATACTGTATATATATATATATGTCGTACCTAGTAGCCAGAACGCACTTCTCAGCCTACTATGCAAGGCCCGAATTGCCTAATAAGCCAAGTTTTCATGAATTAATTGTTTTTCGACAACCTAACCTACCTAACCTAACCCAACTTTTTCGGCTACCTAACCTAACCTATAAAGATAGGTTAGGTTAGGTTAGGTGGGGTTGGTTGGTTCAGTCATATATCTACGTTAATTTTAACTCAAATAAAAAAAATTGACATCATATATAATGAAATGGGTAGCTTTATCATTTCATAAGAAAAAAATTAGAGAAAATATATTAATTCTGGAAAACTTGGCTTATTAGGCAAATCGGGCCTTGCATAGTAGGCTGAGAAGTGCGTTATATAGTTAGGAACTAACTATACAAGTTATGACCAGCAGTGGTGCCAGCACCGAGCCCTGCAGGACCTCCAGTTGTTACATTCCTCCAGCTCGAAAACTGTCTTTCCCTCCGACTGACAGAAACCATTCACCTTCTCCCTTACCTAGTTCAGTGTTTTCCTATTAATTCTTGCCTGCTTCTATACCTTCCCCCCCCCTACCCCCCTCCCAGACTTTCCTGAGAACCAGTGTCAAATGCTTTTCGACCATCTAGGAAAATACAGGCGGCCCAGTATTTTTGCCCTGTCATATTTTAGAGACTTTGTCATGGAACTCAGTCAGGTTTGTAAGGCACAATTTTCCTTTGTCTAAATCCATACTGACCCTTCGTTACAGAGTTGGTTCTCTTCAGAGAACTTCAGAGTTCTCAGAGAACTCTTCAGAGAACTTCAGAGTTCTCAGAGAACTCTTCAGAGAACCATTGTCAATCTGATGATATTCCATGTCACGTGCTGGAGAAAGTAGAGTCTTGAAGTGTCAATGACACAGGTCTGTAGTTCAGTGCTTCCTGATTGTCTCTTTTTAAATATTGAGTTTACGTTTGCCTTTCTCAGGAATTTTTGGTAGATTTATCTACCCTCTACTCTTTTATTTAACATTTTAGGTATATGGGGATAAAGTAGTTTTGTATTTATCTTCCTTTTAAGAATTATTTCCTTTCGGGTCTTTAACATTGAAACCTTCAAACAAGCAATAGTCACTCCTTGAAGGTTTTACCTGTAGGTCTTCAGTGGCTTCACCTGTCCACCCTCTCCTGTAGGTCCTAAAATTGTCGCCCTGGAGAAGTTAACTGTTCTTCCTGTGTTCTTACCTCTTCTTGCTCTGTTCTTACCCCTCCCCCCTCCCCCTGTGTTCTTCCCTCTCCCCCCTGTGTTCTTCCCTCCCCCGCCCTGTGTTCTTCCCTCCCCCGCCCTGTGTTCTTCCCTCCCCCGCCCTGTGTTCTTCCCTCTCCCCCCTGTGTTCTTCCCTCCCCCCCCTGTGTTCTTCCCTCCCCCCCTGTGTTCTTCCCTCCCCCGCCCTGTGTTCTTCCCTCCCCCCCCCGTGTTCTTCCCTCCCCCCTGTGTTCTTCCCTCCCCCCCCTGTGTTCTTCCCTCCCCCCCCCCTGTGTTCTTCCCTCCCCCCCCTGTGTTCTTCCCTCCCCCCCTGTGTTCTTCCCTCCCCCCCCCTGTGTTCTTCCCTCCCCCCCCCTGTGTTCTTCCCTCCCCCCCTGTGTTCTTCCCTCCCCCCCCTGTGTTCTTCCCTCCCCCCCCTGTGTTCTTCCCTCCCCCCCCCCTGTGTTCTTCCCTCCCCCCCCCCCTGTGTTCTTCCCTCCCCCCCCTGTGTTCTTCCCTCCCCCCCCCTGTGTTCTTCCCTCCCCCCCCCTGTGTTCTTCCCTCCCCCCCCCTGTGTTCTTCCCTCCCCCCCCTGTGTTCTTCCCTCCCCCCCCCTGTGTTCTTCCCTCCCCCGCCCTGTGTTCTTCCCTCCCCCCCCTGTGTTCTTCCCTCCCCCCCCCTGTGTTCTTCCCTCCCCCCCTGTGTTCTTCCCTCCCCCCTGTGTTCTTCCCTCCCCGCCCTGTGTTCTTCCCTCCCCCCCTGTGTTCTTCCCTCCCCCCCCCTGTGTTCTTCCCTCCCCCCCCTGTGTTCTTCCCTCCCCCCCCTGTGTTCTTCCCTCCCCCCCTGTGTTCTTCCCTCCCCCCCCTGTGTTCTTCCCTCCCCCCCCCTGTGTTCTTCCCTCCCCCCCCCCTGTGTTCTTCCCTCCCCCGCCCTGTGTTCTTCCCTCCCCCGCCCTGTGTTCTTCCCTCCCCCGCCCTGTGTTCTTCCCTCCCCCGCCCTGTGTTCTTCCCTCCCCCCCCTGTGTTCTTCCCTCCCCCCCCTGTGTTCTTCCCTCCCCCCCTGTGTTCTTCCCTCCCCCCCCTGTGTTCTTCCCTCCCCCCCTGTGTTCTTCCCTCCCCCGCCCTGTGTTCTTCCCTCCCCCCCCTGTGTTCTTCCCTCCCCCCGCCCTGTGTTCTTCCCTCCCCCGCCCTGTGTTCTTCCCTCCCCCCCCCCTGTGTTCTTCCCTCCCCCGCCCTGTGTTCTTCCCTCCCCCGCCCTGTGTTCTTCCCTCCCCCCCCCCCTGTGTTCTTCCCTCCCCCCCTGTGTTCTTCCCTCCCCCGCCCTGTGTTCTTCCCTCCCCCGCCCTGTGTTCTTCCCTCCCCCGCCCTGTGTTCTTCCCTCCCCCCCCCCTGTGTTCTTCCCTCCCCCGCCCTGTGTTCTTCCCTCCCCCCTGTGTTCTTCCCTCCCCCGCCCTGTGTTCTTCCCTCCCCCCCTGTGTTCTTCCCTCCCCCCCCCTGTGTTCTTCCCTCCCCCGCCCTGTGTTCTTCCCTCCCCCCCCTGTGTTCTTCCCTCCCCCCCCCCCTGTGTTCTTCCCTCCCCCCCCCTGTGTTCTTCCCTCCCCCCCCTGTGTTCTTCCCTCCCCCGCCCTGTGTTTCCTCTCCTGTGGTTCACCGTGTATTTCACCCTCTCACAAGTTCCGCCACACTGCAAGTTCTACCATGCTAATGACATTCCCTCGCTCCTCATGCATATGGTCGCTAACCTTTGATTGTGGGGTTTAATGTATGATTGTGGGGTTGAGGGTTTAACGTGGGGTTAAACACCCCCCCCCCCTCTCCCTCAAGACTCCCCCCCATCCTCCCCATCACTCAAGACTCTCCCCATTCACTGGAGAACCTTTCCACCCCTCTCACGAATCCCCCCCCCCCACACACAGGTGACCTTGGGCGGGTTCACTCACCTGTAATTTGGGTGTATCTGATGGTGGCGTCATTAGCCCGTGGACCCGGACCTGGGGGGCGCCCTGGAGGGCTGAGCTGGGGGCGCCCTGGAGGGCTGACCTGGGGACCTCACCCACCCAGGCCGGCCCTCTCTCTTGGCACGGGGCACTACCGGGGGGAAAGTGCCAAGACATTACGGGTGTATAGCACTGAGAAGGTGTCACGATAAGGATACAAATGCATACACACGCGTATACACACACTTACACACACACACACAAGGGGCATACGCACAAGGGGACACAGGTGGAAACTGAGCGCCCAAATGAGCCACAGAGATGTTAGAAAGAACTTTTTTAGTGTCAGAGTGGTTGACAAATGGAATGCATTAGGCAGTGATGTGGTGGAGGCTGACTCCATACACAGTTTCAAGTGTAGATATGATAGAGCCCAGTAGGCTCAGGAATCTGTACACCTGTTGATTGACGGTTGAGAGGCGGGACCAAAGAGCCAGAGCTCAACCCCCGCAAACACAACTAGGTGAGTAACTAGGTGAGTACACACACACACATTGCCAGTTTCCATGGAGTGTTCACTACCGAGCCTGAGCAGCTCCCATTGTTGGAAGGGGTTACCCTAGATGAAAGACAGATATCAGATATAGAGGTGACAGCAGAGGAGGTAATGAAACAGTTGACAACTCTAGATGCAACTAAAGCAGTTAGACCAGACAAAGTATCACCGTGGATACTAAAAGAAGCAGCGCAGGCCCTCAGCGTGCCTCTGGCAATGATCTTTAATGAGTCACTTATGTCGGGAGAATTGCCCAGTTGCTGGAAGAAGGCAAATGTCGTGCCGATCTTCAAGAAAGGTGATAGGGAGGAGGCACTTAACTATAGACCTGTATCACTGACAAGCATCCCCTGTAAAATACTGGAAAGAATAATTAGGCTACGACTGGTTGCACACCTGGAGAACGTTAGGTTTGTGAACAAACATCAACATGGGTTCTGGACAGGGAAATCGTGCCTAACAAACCTTCTGGAATTCTATGATAAAATAACGAGGATAAGACAGGACAGAGATGGTTGGGCAGACTGCATATTTCTGGACTGCCAAAAAGCCTTTGATACTGTACCGCACATGAGACTGCTGTTCAAGCTCGAGAGGCAGGCGGGGGTGGGGGGAAGGTCCTAGCATGGATAAGGAACTACCTAACAGGCAGGAGCCAAAGAGTTACGGTAAGGGGAGCCGGTCGGCCGAGCGGACAGCACGCTGGACTTGTGATCCTGTGGTCCTGGGTTCGATCCCAGGCGCCGGTGAGAAACATTGGGCAGAGTTTCTTTTACCCTATGCCCCTGTTACCTAGCAGTAAAATAGGTACCTGGGTGTTAGTCAGCTGTCACAGGCTGCTTCCTGTGGGGTGGAGGCCTGGTCGAGGACCGGACCGCGGGGACACTAAAAAGCCCTGAAACCATGTCAAGATAAGAGTCAAGAGAAGAAGGGACGAGAAGTCGGACTGGCGAACAGTAACAAGTGGAGTACCACAAGGATCGGTGCTGGGACCAATTCTATTTCTTGTATATGTTAATGACATGTTTACAGGCGTAGAGTCCTACATGTCGATGTTCGCGGATGACGCAAAGTTGATAAGAAGAGTTGTGACAGATGAGGATTGCAGGATCCTCCAAGAGAACCTGAACAGGTTGCAGAGATGGTTAGAGAAATGGCTACTGGAATTCAATACGAGCAAATGTAAAGTTATGGAAATGGGACTAGGAGATAGGAGACCAAAGGGACAGTACACAATGAAGGGGAACAGCCTACTTGTGACGACGCGTGAAAGAGACCTGGGGGTGGACGTAGCACCTAATCTATCTCCTGAGGCACATATAAATAGGATAACGACAGCAGCGTACTCTACACTGGCAAAAGTTAGAACATCATTCAGAAACCTAAGTAAGGAGGCATTTAGGGCGCTTTACACTGCCTACGTGAGACCAGTCTTAGAGTATGCCGCCTCATCATGGAGTCCCCATCTGAAGAAGCATGTAATGAAACTGGAAAAGGTTCAGAGGTTTGCAACGAGACTCGTCCTAGAGCTACGAGGGATGGGGTATGAGGAGCGCCTGAGGGAACTGTGCCTTACGACACTAGAAAGAAGAAGGGAGAGGGGGGACATGATAGGAACGTATAAGATACTCAGAGGGATTGACAGATTGGACATAGACGAAATGTTCACACGGAATAGTAACAGAACGAGGGGACATGGATGGAAGCTTGAAACTCGGATGAGTCACAGAGATGTTAGGAAGTTTTCTTTTAGCGTGAGAGTAGTGGGAAAATGGAATGCACTTCAGGAACAGGTTGTGGAAGCAAATACTATTCATAATTTTAAAACCAGGTATGATAGGGAAATGGGACAGGAGTCATTGCTGTAAACAACCGATGCTCGAAAGGCGGGATCCAAGAGTCAATGCTCGATCCTGCAGACACAACTAGGTGAGTACAACTAGGTGAGTACACACACACACATACTGGAGCTGTGTGTGTATGTGTGTATGTGTGTGTGTGTGTGTGTGTGTGTGTGTGTGTGTGTGTGTGTGTGTGTGTGTGTGTGTGTGTGTGTGTGTATATTCACAACTAGTTGAATACCCACATACACACTGGGGTCTTGCGGCTGAGTGGACACATCTCAGGAGTCGCAGTCCTAAGGGCCCGTGTTCGATTCCCGGCGGATGCGGAAACAAATGGGCAGAGTTTCTTTCACCCTGATGTACCTGTTCACCTAGCAGTAAAAAGGTACCTGGGAGTTAGACAGCTACTACGGACTGTTTCCTGGGGATGTGTATGTGTGTTAGAGAAATATATGTAGCAGATATAATAGAGGAAAAATATATAGGTAAGAAAGGCGGGGTCCAGGGGCTAATAGCTCGATCCTGCAGAGACAAATAGTAAATACACATAGACCTGGGGGTTGATATCACGCCAGACCTGTCCCCTGAGGCCCATATCAAGAGGATAACATCAGCGGCATATGCCAGGTTGGCTAACATAAGAACGGCATTTAGAAACTTGTGTAAGGAAGCATTCATAATTTTGTATACTACCTATGTCAGACCAATCCTGGAGTATGCAGCCCCAGCATGGAGTTTCTGTATCTCGTCAAACATAAGAATAAATTGGAGAAGATTCAGAGGTATGCCACCAGACTAGTACCCGAGCTGAGGGGTATGAGCTACGAGGAAGCTCACGTCGCTGGAAGACAGAAGAGTTAGGGGGGACATGATCACTATAAATACTAGATTCTTAGAGGAATTGTTAGAGTAGATAAAGGCAGTTTATTTAACACAGGATCACTACTACTGCTGTGAACGGTGGTGGACCCCATACCCCATGCTGTGAGCGGTGGTGGACCCCATACCCCATGCTGTGAACGGTGGTGGACCCCATACCCCATGCTGTGAGCGGTGGTGGACCCCATACCCCATGCTGTGAGCGGTGGTGGACCCCATACCCCATGCTGTGAACGGTGGTGGACCCCATACCCCATGCTGTGAGCGGTGGTGGACCCCATACCCCATGCTGTGAGCGGTGGTGGACCCCATACCCCATGCTGTGAGCGGTGGTGGACCCCATACCCCATGCTGTGAGCGGTGGTGGACCCCATACCCCATGCTGTGAGCGGTGGTGGACCCCATACCCCATGCTGTGAGCGGTGGTGACAAAGGTCACAGAGCCTCACAATGGTTCAAGACGTTTGCTCAAAGATCAAGTTACTTGACCTTCAAGTCTTACCTGCGTCGAGTCTGTTACATCAGTTCTCCTTAAAGTCTTAAACCTCACTCAGCCACACACACACACACACACACACACACACACACACACACACACACACACACACACACACACACACAGGTTACTACAATAGGCTAGGATAGACAAGCATGTGTACACTATTGTGAGAAACCGTGTTAATACACGTGTATTAACGCGTGTATTACCCGTGTATGTGTGGGTTCAGGGAGTACCTGAAGGGCGGAACACAGAGTCGCAGTCAGAGAGGTAGCATGGCGCTGGAAGGCAGGGAATTATCAGGAAAAAGCGCCAAGTCATTAGGACTATATAGCACTGGGAAGGATAAGGATTTGGGATGGGACGGGTGCTCAACTGGTGTTCTCCTCCAGGAGAGAGAGAGAGAGAGAGAGAGGGAGAGAGAGAGAGAGAGAGAGAGAGAGAGAGAGAGAGAGAGAGAGAGAGAGAGGGCCCGAGTGAAGGTGTCGAGGGAGATACAAAGATGACAAGCTCTCTTATTAATTAATCAAGTTGCTATGTTTTTGTGTGTGTGGTGTGGAGCAGCGAGTGTGTGGCGACACCCAGACTGTACCAGGGTGTTCCCTCACGCCTCCCCCCCCCCCTCTCCCTCTCTCTCTCTGCTGGTGGTGTACTGCTCTCTCTCTCTCTCTCTCTCTCTCTCTCTCTCTCTCTCTCTCTCTCTCTCTCTCTCTCTCCTGGTGGTGTACTGCTCTCTCTCTCTCTCTCTCTCTCTCTCTCTCTCTCTCTCTCTCTCTCTCTCTCTCTCTCTCTCTCTCTCTCTCTCTCTCTCCTGGTGGTGTACTGCTCTCTCTCTCTCTCTCTCTCTCTCTCTCTCTCCTGGTGGTGTACTGCTCTCTCTTTCTCTCCCTCTCCCTCACAGACACCATTAACACAGAGGTAAACATAATCTTCCATGATCTTACATTTTCTTCTCTAACGAGATCATTTCCCACCCCACCCCCCCCCCGTCGTGGGGTCAACCCAACACCCGTTTGTTATACGCGAGGTGATTGGTCTGTTGTGGTTGGTATTGTGTGTACATAGTCCACTGTTGCCCTTGTATGTCAGGAGGTCGTTTGGTGTGTGTATCTTTGTCACTTGGTTATGGTGGCCATGTTTCTTGTTCTCAAGTTGTACTGTTACTGTGGGTTGTGTCCTGCCCACACTGGCGACACCCAGCCCCACACTGGCGACACCCACACCCACACTGGCGACACCCAGCCCCACACTGGCGACACCCACACCCACACTGGCGACACCCACACTGGCGACACCCACACCCACACTGGCGACACCCACACCCACACTGGCGACACCCAGCCCCACACTGGCGACACCCACACCCACACTGGCGACACCCACACCCACACTGGCGACACCCACACCCACACTGGCGACACCCAGCCCCACACTGGCGACACCCACACCCACACTGGCGACACCCAGCCCCACACTGGCGACACCCACACCCACACTGGCGACACCCACACCCACACTGGCGACACCCAGCCCCACACTGGCGACACCCACACCCACACTGGCGACACCCACACCCACACTGGCGACACCCACACCCACACTGGCGACACCCAGCCCCACACTGGCGACACCCACACCCACACTGGCGACACCCACACCCACACTGGCGACACCCACACCCACACTGGCGACACCCACACCCACACTGGCGACACCCACACCCACACTTGCGACACCCACACCCACACTGGCGACACCCAGCCCCACACTACACGAGGGGTACAGTGAGTGCCATCCCCCGACACAACAGGGGTACAGTGAGTGCCATCCCCCCACACCACAACAGGGGGTACAGTGAGTGCCACCCCCACACAACAGGGGTACAGTGAGTGCCACCCCCACACAACAGGGGTACAGTGAGTGCCACCCCCACACAACAGGGGTACAGTGAGTGCCACCCCCACACAACAGGGGTACAGTGAGTGCCACCCCCACACAACAGGGGTACAGTGAGTGCCACCCCCACACAACAGGGGTACAGCAAGTAGGACCCTCCCCTGTAACACCTTCATAAAATCTAAACTAAATAATATGTAAGTAACACTACTACTTATACTGAGTAACACTTCCTATCGGTGGCCCTTGGTAACACTGTTATTGAACACTCTGGGTCAGGGTAGAGAGGACGGAGAACCACCAAAACCTTCCAGAAGTGACACACAATATGGACAATCATTCATATTTGCAAACATTCAAGGTTTAAAGCCAAAGTCAAGAAATAAAGTTAAGTTCATAAATGGCCTCCTATTAGAGTCAAACTCAATATTTGGGGCATTCACGGAAACTCAGTACAAAAGATTACATGGATGGTGAAATCTGGATTCCAAATTATAGTTTATATAGATGTGATAGAAAAACTAGGTCAAATGGAGGAGTAGGTCTGTATATTAAAGAGGACCTGGTATGCACAGGTCCTGGTACAATAAACTCAACTAATGAGGTGGTAGAGGTACTTGGAATGAAGGTAGAGAAACTAAACCTAATTATTATTCTAATATATAAACCGCCAGATACAACGATTGAGGAATTCACAGAGCAGATGCACAAAATAGAGAACATACTTGATAACCTAGCAAACCCAGCTCCAGATATTATCTTCCTTGGAGATTTCAACTATACCGAGTCTAAGATGGAGAACTGGCAAACACAAATATCATAGCAGGGAATGACCCGGGAAATAACCAACCACAGGTCAGAGAACTGTTGAGATTCTGTGACAAATTCTCGCTCAATCAACAGATTACAGAACCAAGTAGGAACGATAACACACTAGACTTGTTATTCACAAACAGTGATGAACTAATCAGAGACATCACAGTCTCAGATACTTCATACTCAGACCATAAGCTCATTGAAGTGCGAACTAGCATAAATAACGGTAGTAGGTCTAAGAGACCCAACAAGCGAGAAGGAATATTCAATCAATTCAATTTCAACAATAAGAGGATCGACTGGGAAAAAATATATGTAGACCTTGCAACCATTCAATGGGAGACGGTCTTAAGCGACAAAACTCCCACACAGGGAATAGCTCAACTGACAGCTGAAGCTTACAAGGTCTGCTTGAAGCACGTGCCTGTGAGGAGGGGCAGAAAGAGGACCACTCTAGAAAGAGAACGCACACGACTGTACAGGAGATGGAAAAAAATAACGGAAATGCTTCGGCAGACACAACTATCACAAGCAAGGAAAATAAGCCTAAACAGGGAGATCGAAGAAATAGAACAAACGTTGAAGCGATCATATGAGTCTGAGGAAATGGAATTGGAACAGAAAGCTATACAAGAGATGAGGAAAAATCCGAAATATTTTTCACATACGCAAAATCAAAATTAAAAACCTCGACCAGTATTGGACCGTTAATTACAAATGAAGGTACGTACACAGAGGACAACAAAGAGATTAGTGAAATTCTATGAAGCCAGTATGAGGCTATGTTTAGCACACCAATAAACAACATGAAAGTTGATGACCCAGACAGCTTCTTTATGAATGACATTCAAGCTGCAGATAATATAACGGATATTAACACAAACTCGGAAGACTTTGAAAGAGAAATTGACAATATGCCCATGCACTCGGCACCTGGGCCTGACTCATGGAATTCAATATTCATAAAGAAATGTAAAGTACCAGTAGCGAGAGCACTCAGCGTAATATGGAGAAAGAGCCTGGATACAGGGGAGATGCCAGCAGCACTTAAATCTGCAGATATATCTCCGTTGCACAAGGGGGGGGGGAAGTAAAGCCTTGGCAAAAAATTATAGGCCAGTTGCACTAACATCACACATAATAAAAGTGTTTGAAAGAGTGATTAGGAATCAAATTTCTAGTTTTATGGAGAATAATGAGTTGCACAATCCTAGGACAACATGGATTTAGAGCGGGAAGATCCTGTCTGTTACAGTTACTCAACCACTATGACAAAATCACAGAAGCTCTAGAAGAAAAGCAAAATGCAGATGTTGTATACACAGACTTTGCAAAGGCGTTCGACAAATCTGACCATGGAGTGATAGCTCACAAAATGAGGTCAATAATAACTGGAAAAGTAGGACGCTGGATACTCAATTTCCTGTCGAACAGAACACAAAGAGTAACAGTCAATCAAATAAAATCGAGTCCGAGCGATATTAAAAGCTCTGTACTTCAAGGTACAATCCTTGCACCACTGCTGTTCCTTATTCTCATCTCATGATATAGACAAAAATACACGTCCACAGCTTCGTGTCAGTCCTTAGCAGATGACACAAAAATCAGCATGAAAATTATCTCTGCTGAAGACATTGAAAACTACAAGCAGATGTCAACAAAGTTTTTGATTGGGCATCAGAAAATAACATGATGTTTAACAGTGATAAATTCCAGGTACTCAGGTACGGCAAAAATGAGGATCTGAAACATAATACAGAGTACAAAACACAACCGAATCTTCCCATAGTAGAAAAACAGCATGTCAAGGATTTGGGAATAATGATGTCCGACGATCTAACGTTTAGGGAGCATAACCAAGCAAATATTGCGTCAGCCAGAAAAATGATAGGATGGATTACGAGAACTTTCATATCCAGGGATCCCATCACAATGGTTGTACTCTTCAAGTCACTGGTGTTGTCCCGTCTCGAGTACTGCTCAGTACTCACTTCCTCCTTCGGAGCAGGAGAGATTGCTGAAATAGAGGGAATACAGAGAACATATACAGCACGCATAGACGAGATAAAACACCTAAATTATTGGGATCGTCTCAAAACTCTCTAAATGTACTCTCTAGAAAGGAGACGAGAGAGATACCAAATAATATACACATGGAAAATACTGGAGAGCCAGGTCCCAAATCTACACAGTAAAATAAACATACTGGAGTGAACGATAGTGGAAGAAAATGCAAGATTGAACCAGTGAAGAGCAGAGGTGCCATAGGCACAATCAGAGAACACTGTATAAACATCAGAGGTCCGCGGTTGTTCAATGTCCTCCCAGCGACTATAAGAAATATTGCCGGAACAACCGTGGACATGTTCAAGAGGAAACTAGATAGTTTCCTCCAAGGAGTGCCGGACCAACCGGGCTCTGATGGGTATGTGGGCCTGCGGGCCGCTCCAAGCAACAGCCTGGTGGACCAAACTCTCACAAGTCGAAGCCTAGCCTCGGGACGGGCTTGGGGAGTAGAAGAACTCCCAGAACCCCATCAAGCAGGAACACTGTAATATGAGCTGACATATGATGGTTACACCGGAACCAAAGGTGCCCTTCCAAAGGGAATGCTACACAGGATTAACTACGCTGCCACCATCTGCCTTGACCATTGAGACTATATCAAGCAACGAGGCAAGAAACATTGCTTGACTTGGAGAGTACTTTCTATAACTGTCATTAATTATGGGACGGTTGTCAGCCACTATATCCAAAAGGCTAAGAGAATTCAACAATTGACACAGATGGGAAATTTAACACAAGTTTATTGAGAACAAAATTATGCTAATCACCACTATAAATCCTACTCTAACACTGGTCAATAGTTAAGAAATTTAGACATGGAATAAAACCCTCAGAGATCACACTTTACCTTAAGACCTCTGTCTCTCCCTCCGGTGGATTCACTCTGTCTCTCCCTCCCTGGCTGTGTGATGTTCTCACAGACCCACTACTGACCCTGGTGTCCGGCACTCTGTCTCTCCCTCCCTGGCTGTGTGATGTTCTCACAGACCCACTACTGACCCTGGTGTCCGGCACTCTGTCTCTCCCTCCCTGGCTGTGTGATGTTCTCACAGACCCACTACTGACCCTGGTGTCCGGCACTCTGTCTCTCCCTCCCTGGCTGTGCGATGTTCTCACAGACCCACTACTGACCCTGGTGTCCGGCACTCTGTCTCTCCCTCCCTGGCTGTGCAATGTTCTCACAGACCCACTACTGACCCTGGTGTCCGGCACTCTGTCTCTCCCTCCCTGGCTGTGCGATGTTCTCACAGACCCACTACTGACCCTGGTGTCCGGCACTCTGTCTCTCCCTCCCTGGCTGTGCGATGTTCTCACAGACCCACTACTGACCCTGGTGTCCGGCACTCTGTCTCTCCCTCCCTGGCTGTGCGATGTTCTCACAGACCCACTACTGACCCTGGTGTCCGGCACTCTCTCTCTCCCTCCCTGGCTGTGCGATGTTCTCACAGACCCACTACTGACCCTGGTGTCCGGCACTCTCTCTCTAAGTCTCTACAGGACCAATATATACACCCCAAAACGGGGGAGAGGGGGAGATTTGCTGTTGCTACCTACACCAAAAATGTAAGAGGTCGGCCACACGTGCACAAACACTCAAGAATTTTTCCATCAAGCTTGTTTGACATTCACCATACACTGTTCAAGAGAGAAATTATTAATTACGAGTGTGGCTGACCTCTGACCTGGCTAAAATGGGGAGATCCATGGATGTTTACACATAAGAATCTGGGGTCTAATTCCATTGCAATGTTTGACAAGAGTATCATGAAATATTACATACTTGAAACTATGCTGACTAAGACTAACCCAGGAATTTTTTAATCAACATACAAGATAATCCGGAGGTCATCTGGGCTGACCTCCTGGAGAAGGCTTCCCTGGGTGTGAACTCTGTGGGTGGGGGGGGTCATGGGTGTTACACCCCGCCCCCCCCTCCCACAACAGAAGAATTATATGACCATGTTTGCTGATGATGTTAAGATAATAGGATAAGTAGCTTAGATGATTGTCATGCCCTTCAAGAAGACCTGGACAAAATAAGTATATGGAGCACCACTTGGCAAATGGAATTTAATGTTAATAAATGCCATGTTATGGAATGTGGAATTGGAGAACATAGACCCCACACAACCTATAAATTATGTGAGAAATCTTTAAAGAAGTCTGATAAAGAAAGAGATCTAGGGGTGGTTCTAGATAGAAAACTATCACCTGAGGACCACATAAAGAATATTGTGCGAGGAGCCTATGCTACACTTTCTAACTTTAGAATTGCTTTTAAATACATGGATGGCGATATACTAAAGAAATTGTTCATGACTTTTGTTAGGCTAAAGCTAGAATATGCAGCGGTTGTGTGGTGCCCACATCTTAAGAAGCACATCAACAGACTGGAAAAGGTGCAAAGACACGCAACTAAGTGGCTCCCAGAACTGAAGGTCAAGAGCTACGAGGAGAGGTTAGAGGCATTAAATATGCCAAAACTAGAAGACAAGAGGTAAATTTTACAAGAGGTAAATTTAAACTAACTAAACACAGATGCCGAAGAAATATAAGAAAATTCCCTTTCGCAAACAGCGTGGTAGACGGTTGGAACAAGTTAGGTGAGAAGGTGGTGGAGGCCAAGACCGTCAGTAGTTTCAAAGCGTTATATGACAAAGAGTGCTGGGAAGACGGGACACCACGAGCGTAGCTCTCATCCTGTAACTACACTTAGGTAATTACACTTAGGTAATTACACGCTGGAGCAAAGATCGGCAGGTACCTATTCCCCCATTCCCCCCCCCCCACAACACATGACATGGGGGCTCCTTGTGTATTTATATTTTTTACACAAATAGTTACAAGAGTAGACGACTCTTGGTGCCGGCTTGCGGGCTGAGAGCTTTTCCTTTACCATAGTTGAAGGTAAGCCTTGCTCCTCTAGTTTGACCACACACACACACGACCCGTTAAGCGGTTGTCAACTTTGTCCTCTATTACTGCTGGGTGAATAGGAGTGCACAGGTGAGGATTGGTGCCCAGTCAATCTCTCGCGGTTTGACGTGAAGCGAGAGTGTGTGTGTGAGTGTGTACGCATTCACCTAGTTGTATTCACCTAGTTGTGCTTGCGGGGATTGAGCTCTGGCTCTTTCGGCCCGCCTCTCAACTGTCAATTAACTTTTTTCACACACACACACACACACACACACACACACACACACACACACACACACACACACACACACACACACACACACACACATGTTTTACATACACAGTTTTAAATGTAGATATGATAGAGCCCAGTAGGCTCAGGAATCTGTACATCTGTTGATTGACAGTTGAGAGGCGGGACCAAAGAGCCAAAGCTCAACCCTCGCAAGCACAAATAGGTGAGTACAAATAGGGGAGTACATACACAAAGGTTTGCCGTCAGACTAGTACCCGAACTGAGAGGTATGACCTACGAGGAGAGACTACGGGAATTAAACCTCACGTCATTGGAAGACAGAAGAGTTAGAGGGGACATGATCTTTACATTCAAGATTCTCTGAGGAATTGATAGAGTAGATAAAGACAGATTATTTAACATAAGGGGCACACGCACTAGGGGACACAAGTGGAAATTGAGTGCCCAAATGAGCCAGAGACGTCAGAAAGAATTTTTTCAGTGTCAGAGTAGTTAACAGATGGAATGCATTAGGCAGTGATGTGGTGGAGACTGACTCCATACATAGCTTTAAGTGTAGATATGATAGAGCCCAGTAGGCTCAGGAACCTGTACACCAGTTGATTGATAGTTGAGAGGCGGGACCAAGTTGAAATGAGTATTCTCATAAAGATAATTTCTGGATTAATAATCCCTTCTTGGAAGATATATAATCCTGCGCACTTAATCCCCGTAGACAAGAAAAGCTGATAGAGCTGTCTACTGACGCCACTCGGGTCTACGGAAATAAAATAAAATCATTCTCTCAATTTTGGATATGACTTGAAAAAGAATATAAAGTTATATAGTTATGTATCTATAACTCTGAGTTATGAAGCTATCAAATTGTTGGTCGTTTTTCGACTTGCTATTTGTGTGAAAAAAGACATTTTCAGCCGTGTCAGTAATAGGTACCAAACTCAGTAATCAAATGGATGTTAATGTCTCCCAGAAGCAACGCTGAAGCCACCTACCTTGAGGTTACCTCGTTACCTTGCGATAATTTCAGGGCTCAACGTCCCCTCGGCCCGGTCGTCGACCAGTGTTGGACGCCAGTTAGTCGCCCATGGACATACACATAGGGTGACCTAATACCCTCTTAAGCTAAACAACTTAATAAGTATCAACAACGTGTCAGCAGATTTGAATGCAATCTACTCTGCTGCAGACCACAGACCTCAGACACACCCCGGGCATCAGAGCGTCTACACGCGCTCCCTTACACACTCTACAAGCTAGTTCGTGGCCCGTGTAGAAGATAAAATATATATATATATATATTTATAATAAAACTAAGAAAAAGCAGTGGACGTTTGGTACTCCAATTCCTGCCCACAACCTAATCATTCTACAACGACATCAACCGATGTTACACCAGGCCTCCTGGTTGCTGGATTGGTCAACCGGGCTGTTGGATGCGGCTGCTCTCAGCTTGACGAATGAATCACAGCCTGGTTGATCAGGTATCGTTTGGAGGTGCTTATCCAGTTCTCTCTTGAACACTGTGAGGGGTCGGCCAGTTATGTCCCTTATGTGTAGTGGAAGCGTGTTGAACAGTCTCGGGCCTCTGATGTTGACAGAGTTCTCTCTCTGAGTACCAGTTGCACCTCTGTTTTTCAACGGGGGTATTCTGCACATCCTGCCATGCCTGGCTGTGTGATGTCCTCGACAGACCCACTCTGGACCCTGGTGTCCAGCACTCTCTCTCCTAACTATCATACAGGGGTATATATACCACTGAAACAGGAGGGGGGGGGGGCATTTTACAGTGTTGTGGGAAAGTCTGGTGTGGACCTGATTCAGTTCAGGTCCACACCAGCTGATTCAGCCTACTCGGGAAAAGAGTGTTTTGCACACCTAAATAGTTGGTCAGCACATCAGGGCGGCAGCTTCCCATGATGTGCAAGAAAGCACTCAAGATGTACCATTAAGTTGTTTGTCAAGACCATCAGGAGTATTCATACACAGGAACACGCTGACTAGGGAGGAGACAGAAAATATTTCAATTAACTCTAGCTGAATCTGAGGTCACAGGCTGACCTTACCAGGACGTTCCTATGGTGAGTCATGGGTGTACTCTCCCGGCGTTACAAGAGTACCGGCTGCGACTAAGAGTACCGGCTGCGACTAAGAGTACCGGCTGCGACTAAGAGTACCGGCTGCGACTAAGAGTACCGGCTGTGACTAAGAGTACCGGCTGCGACTCAGAGTACCGGCTGCGACTAAGAGTACCGGCTGCGACTAAGAGTACCGGCTGCGACTAAGAGTACCGGCTGCGACTAAGAGTACTGGCTGCGACTAAGAGTACCGGCTGCGACTAAGAGTACCGGCTGCGACTAAGAGTACCAGCCGCGACTGAGAGTACCAGCCACCACTAAGAGTACCAGCCGCCACTGAGAGTACCAGCAGCCACTAAGAGTACCAGCCGCCACTAAGAGTACCAGCCACCACTAAGAGTACCAGCCGCCACTAAGAGTACCAGCCACCACTAAGAGTACCAGCCGCCACTAAGAGTACCAGCCGCCACTAAGAGTACCAGCCGCCACTAAGAGTACCAGCCACCACTAAGAGTACCAGCCGCCACTAAGAGTACCAGCCGCCACTAAGAGTACCAGCAGCCACTAAGAGTACCAGCAGCCACTAAGAGTACCAGCCGCCACTAAGAGTACCAGCCACCACTAAGAGTACCGGCTAAGTTGTAAAGTGCGACTGTTCGCGCCTTGCTCCCCGCGCCCCTCCCTACACACGGGCAGGTCACACCCCAAGAACTACACGAGCTGCGACGTTTATATAGATAAATGGGTGTTATGTGTAGGGGCGTGGGACGGTTACTTCGATGACGGGGTTGTGACGGTGCCAGCTGTTTCTGTCTCCTCCCCCTCCCCCCCCTCTCTGTGTCTCTGCCTGGCTCTCACCCTCTCTGTCTCCTCCCCCCCCTGTCTGTGTCTCTGCCTGGCTGTCACCCTCTCTGTCTCCTCCCCCCACTGTCTGTGTCTCTGCCTGGCTGTCACCCTCTCTGTCTCCTCCCCCCCACTGTCTGTGTCTCTGCCTGGCTGTCACCCTCTCTGTCTCCTCCCCCCCACTGTCTGTGTCTCTGCCTGGCTGTCACCCTCTCTGTCTCCTCCCCCCCCCACTGTCTGTGTCTCTGCCTGGCTGTCACCCTCTCTGTCTACTCCCCCCCCCCCTGTCTGTGTCTCTGCCTGGCTGTCACCCTCTCTGTCTACTCCCCCCCCCCTGTCTGTGTCTCTGCCTGGCTGTCACCCTCTCTGTCTCCTCCCCCCCACTGTCTGTGTCTCTGCCTGGCTGTCACCCTCTCTGGTCTCTCTCCGCCTGGAAAGACAGGCGGAGAGAGACCTGCCTCGGCCATCCAAACATTATAGCAATCACTGAAACTTGCACAAACACCGGAAATGATCACCCACTCTCAACATTATTCAGACACAGTCCAGCAAACAGTCAAACTACAGGATCATTTAGGTCCTCTTCCTTGCAAGTATAAGTCAAGTGAAATACGCCTATAATGATGAAGATAAGTAACGGGAACTTAAAACAATGTACTATATTGTGTATGTAAATTTAAGCATCAATACTGTTTAACGATGAATCCAAGGAATTTTTATCATTAATCATTTTAATAGCAATCGAGAATAATAATTATAACAACATACGATAATTGGAAGCAGCAGAAGTCCTACAGACTCATACGTGGCAATTCCATGCTTATATCCACACACACTCATACATGTCTGACCTGCGCTTGAAACAATACACCCAGCTTACGTCTATATATATATATATATATATATATATATATATATATATATATATATATATATATATATATATATATATATATATATATATATATATAGGAAGATAAGGTCAGTCTTGGAGGCTATAGACACGACAAAAATCTTTATAAATCTGAAAACGAAGAAAAGAACATGAACTGAAAATTGGGAAGTAAGTTCTTAAGAACTCTTAAAATAGTTGAGAAGAAAGATAAACCTCAGATTCCATTGTTTTTGTCGGACGACCCGTTACAACGGACGACCCGTTACAACGGACGACCCGTTACAACGGACGACCCGTTACAACGGACGACCCGTTACAACGGACGACCCGTTACAACGGTCGTTAATAGTCGTTTAAGACTGGTTATGGGATTAATGTCGACCAACGTTAGCAGTAACTGACAGGAGTGACGCTGCTACCTCCAGTTACCAGCCACTGGAAGGACATGTTTGGTAGACTGGAGCTTCCGGTCTTCCAGTCTTTGGTAGACTGGAACTTCCAGTAATATCTAGTAATATTACTAGTAATATCACTAGATATTATATAGTAATATCTTTTTCCATGAGAATCAGAAACGCAAATAAAATCAGGAAGAATTGGATCCAAAGTCTGGTGGTGTTTGGTTCAAGACCTCGGGGGAGGGATAGTTTCTTGGGGTTATCTTGAGATGATTTCGGGGCTTAGCGTCCCCGCGGCCCGGTCCTCGACCAGGCCTCCTTATTGTTACGCACCCCCAAGAAGCAGCCCGTAGCAGCTGTCTAACTCCCAGGTACCTATTTACTGTTAGATAACAGGGGCATCAGGGTGAACGAAACTCTGCCAATTGTTTCTGCCTCCACCGGGGATCGAACCCGGAAACTCAGGACTACGAATCCGGTGCGCTGTCCACTCAGCTGTCAGGCCCCTATTCCCAAGGTCCTAGTTAGGTGCCCCTAGTTACCTAAGGTCACAGTGCTTGATCACCAGGGGGCCAGATTCACGAAGCAGCTACGCAAGTACTTACGAACGTGTACACCTTTCCTCAATCTTTCGCGGCTTTGGTTACATTTATTAAACAGTTTACAAGCATGAAAACTTGCCAATCAACTGTTGTTATAAACAGCCTGGTGGTGCTTCGGAGCTCATTAACTGTTTAATAATTGTAAACAAAGCCGCCACAGATTGAGAAAAGATGTACACGCTCTTAAGTACTTGCGTAACTGCTTCGTGAATCTGGCTCCAGAAACCTGGGACTGTTGTAGGCAGCAATCAGCACCAGACCAACACTGATGCACCACATAGCTGCCCTCATCAAGGACGAGCCCTAAGCACCTTAACTGATGCGCTTGATAACAGATACTAGCGAGGAAATGCCAACTGCTACAAAGGCTATTAATATCCCCTTTGCTTCTGGGGCAGGCGATGGCAGGTCTAGTTAGTAGCCGAGAAGACCTCAGGAACAACACCTGACGTCTAGTGACGTCACAAGACCTGACGTCTAGTGGCGTCACAAGACCTGACGTCTAGTGACGTCGCAAGACCTAACGTTTAGTGATCACAACAAAATAATTATATATATTGTCTGGCTGTAATTGGATGGTTTATGAGAAACTTCCACATATAAGGATGTGACTACAATGATCTTTGTATTCAGATGACACGAGTTCTCCCGCCTTGAGCAGTGCTCAGTGCTCACCTCCCCTGCCACAGCAGGAGAGACAGACCTTGAGCAGTGCTCACCTCCCCTGTCACAGCAGGAGAGACAGACCTTGAGCAGTGCTCACCTCCCCTGTCACAGCAGGAGAGACAGACCTTGAGCAGTGCTCACGTCCCCTGTCACAGCAGGAGAGACAGACCTTGAGCA
>NC_091229.1:15863920-15868920 GCF_040958095.1 Procambarus clarkii
CAGGGTTGGTACGTGTCTGTGTGAGTGTATTTATTATTTGTGCATCAAGGATCCAGAGGCTAATAAAACAACTCCTGACATATTTCTCTATCATATTTACTGTTAGGACTATGAATGGACTTTGCTTCTAGGGCCTTATAGTCTATGCCATTTCTCACTATTCTTGTTCTATGATAGAGTTTCCTTACAGCTCTGTGACTCGTCTGTGTCTCACGCGGCCACTCATGCCCCTCTTGTTCTGTTAGTGGCCATTATCAACAGTCCTCTGAGGACCAAACTACGCATCAGAAAGAGAAGAGACGACTGACGTTTCGGTCCTTCGTGGGCCGTTATCATGTTGCGTTACACAACTTGGTCCACGACGGACCGAAATGTCGCCGTTTCCTCACTTTCTAGTGTGTGGTTTGGTCATTATATCCTCAGCCATGTTATTGTGACTCATCGTCTCCACAACATTTACTTTTTTCCACTGTCAGGTACTTTTTACGTCTTTATCATGTCTCCTCTCTCTCTCTTCCTCCCCCCCCCCCCTCTTTTCTAGCTCTCTCAGTCGTCACTCCTCATCCCTGGCAATTCACTGACGAGCTTCGTTGTTTCCAAGTTTCGTAATCTTCCAGAACCCGGGATGTATTGTGTGTAATACATCATACAATACATCTGCCCGAAACGCTGCACGTACTAGTGGCTTTACAAAATTGTAAATACTATGCTATGTATTCTCTCAAACCCAATGTACCTTCTTGTATATAAATAAATAAATAAAATAAATAAATATTCCGACTACGTAGACTACTACGCTACAGGCCACGGATGGTAATTTAGACATGTATTACAACAGACACACTCGTAGATAAGATGATAATTAGTAGGTGAATAGATACTGGCATGAGTCTGAGCCAGTGTAAATAGGAGCTGTGTCGTATGAGTCAGTGGGCCTTGTGCGTGTTTCCCATGTTCATGTATTCTTATCTCTAAAGGCTGATATGTTGGTCATTAACCTCGCATATGCCGCTGATGGTGTTACTTTGATGTGTGCTTCAGGGGGAAGAGGTTCGTGTGATGTCATCTTCCAGTTGGTATTGTGTATCCGGCCTCCTGTTCCCTACACCTATTTTCAAGGCGTTGAACACTACACCGTAGACACAATAACCAAGAGCAACGCCAGTTGAACGCTTCCATCGTTGACTGGAGGTCGAACTGACGCGACTGTAGGATAGTGTGTCCACTCTCTGGGAGACACTTGTATCATTCCTCCAGGCGGTGTAAGTCACCAGCTAGTCTCTGCTTCACTTCCCTCCCTCGTCATCTCTGAATCATCAAGAAACATCGACGCATATAGGACCTCAAATCTTGCGTTATAGGACGTTTGCGTATATCAAGATTAGCACTAGTGCCAGGAGTGCTCCCTGTGGCACCCCGCTTGTTACATCTACCCCCCCCCCCCCCCGCCTCACAGGTCGACCCCCCTCACCCCTCAATATTGTCATTCTCAGCAGTGTGTTCTTCTACTCCATGTAGGGTGTAGAGAGTCACAAGGCAATCTGACATTAGCCTGGCCCACTAACAAGGTGGTAACGGCCCCCGAGTGGGAGGAGAGAGGCCATTAAACAATAATCCCCAATTGACCAAGGTCACTGGTACTGCCAGGGATCACAGCTCTCTCTGTGTGAGAGAGAGAGAGAGAGAGAGCAGCACACCACCAGCAGATACCTGGTTGATACCTGCTTGATGGGGTTCTGGGAGTTCTTCTACTCCCCAAGTCCGGCCCGAGGCCAGGCTTGACGTGTGAGAGTTTGGTCCACCAGGCTGTTGCTTGGAGCGGCCCGCAGGCCCACATACCCACCACAGCCCGGTTGGTCCAGCACTCCTTGGAGGAAACAATCTAGTTTCCTCTTGAAGATGTCCACGGTTGTTCCTGTAATATTTCTGATGCTCGCTGGTAGGGGACCTCTGATGTTTATACAGTGTTCTCTGATTGTGCCTATGGCACCTCTGCTCTTCACTGGTTCTATTCTGCATTTTCTTCCATATCGTTCACTCCAGTACGTTGCTATTTTACTGTGTAGATCTGGTACTTGGTCCTCCAGTATCTTCCAGGTGTATATTATTTGGTATATCTCTCTCGTCTTCTTTCTGGCTGCTCTGGATGTTAAGCCTCAGTCATGCTGGGAACAGTACGTGCATCCTCGCGGACTCCTGCCAGGCACTGTGGCATCGGGGTCGCCCTCACACTTGGGGGGCATGGGCGCCTGAATGTTATTTTATATTCTCGGTTCTTGTCTCCAGTAACTTCTAAGTTAATGTTTCTGTGTTAAAATATATATACCAAATAAAACTATCCTTAGCTCCTGGTCGAAGCATGAGAATGAAGGCATCTCGCCTAAATATGCACAATATGCCAATATATAATAATAATAATTATGAAATCATTCCTATTTTTAACGTAACACATGTAAAAATTTATGAATGCGGCTTTGGGGGTCGGTCGCCGGATGGAATGGACACAGCCGGAGGACAGGCCGAGTCTGGCAAGGCTTCATAGTGTCCCGGGTCGAGCACTCTAACATTAGGGTAATAGTTTCAGGCACATCCTGTCTTCATGTCGAAGGCTTGCCATACCTCGGGTAACTTATTACCGGAGTGTGAGTCTGCTTTATTGATGCCAGAGTTGAACACTTCGATAGAGACATAACTTGCACCAGATAGGTAGCCACTAGTGTTGTGTGGCCTACAGGAAGATCTTGCTATATACACAGGACCTAGGGTAATAACTGGATGATGACTTACTGTAAATATGTAGCTCTTGTAATAGCACTTTCTCTGTAACTAGCTTACATTGTAACTATAAGGTGTGAAGGATAGATGAAATTGTTTATGTAATAATCTAAGATGAGGTCTGATAAAGACCTTTTGTGCCCTCTGTAATACTTTTGCGCTACCGCTCACAGGATGAGTATGGGGTGCACATTAAACTAGCCGCCTACGGCGGCAACAATCAAAAATCAAACTGGGAGAAGACCTGATATTCAGGGGCGTGGCACCATGGAAACTGGTCCCACGCCATAGTCGCCATGGGAAATGTCCTTAGTCTTCATGGACTATGGACAATAAGTGCTGGAAGGTTAGGCTGTGACACTCCAGGAAGGTCTCCACACACTCTCATGTAACACCATAAATGGGGTTATTTAATAGTTTACATAAAACAAGAGTTCGGTCACACAGGTCAGGTTGTCGGCCCTATAAGTGTTCTAGAGTCACGCCTTTCACGTGTTAATTGTTATAGGTTGCCTTGGGGTCAGGTCGTGTGAGGTGACCACGCTCTCTGCTAAGCTGATAGCCGGTTGGCTGTGTTCTTTCTTTCAAACAAGCCGCTGTATAGGTGTTGTAGGTGGATAGCCAGAGACTATCTCCTGGTAGGTGGAGCTTAGCTCCCGGTTCCCCCATATATGCCCATGGAGCTCTACATTTGAGGACATTGAGGATGACAGTGCAATACTAGACTGCTACACGAGAGAGGTTCCGGCAGTCAGACCCGGGGCCAGATTCACAAAGCAGTTACGCAAGTACTTACGAACGTGTACATCTTTTCTCAATCTTTGACGGCTTTGTTTACAATTATTAGACAGTTAATGAGCTCCGAAGCACCAGGAGGCTGTTTATAACAATAACAACAGTTGATTGGCAAGTTGTCATGCTTGTAAACTGTTTAATAAATGTAAACAAAGCCGCCAAAGATTGAGGAAAGATGTACACGTTCGTAAGTGCTTGCGTAGCTGCTTGGTGAATTTGGCCCCTGACCTGTCAAGCCGGATGGGGAATCTGTCACCCGTAGCCCCCCTCCCCCCATCTTCCTCTCTACCAACTTAGTCTCAGAGACTTTGGTGAGTGAACTTGTAAGGTGATGTATATTGTGATTTCAACTTAGGTGTTGTGTGGTGTTCAGGGGCAGTCAGCCAACCCGTCCTCTTAAAAATAACGTCACTTTTGGCTGGTATGCGCGGCACTATGGCTAAATTTGGACGTAATTTGAAATGAAATCGACTCACAAAAGTTACGTTCTGTTCCGTTTTCTATTTGAGTCGTCCGGCGTACGCGCAGAGGTTATAAGAGGACACTTTAAATTCACGTTTTTCATAACGTTTTGAAACTTTATGAGAATTTCCTGCCCACCTAACCTATCAGAGGACCCTTAACTTACTGTTGGTGAAAAAATAAATCCCAAATTTATTTTAATTTTTTTTTTAATTTTCAAATTACGTCTAAATTCGGCCATACGGGCAAACGGTCAAAAGCGACGTTCTTTTTAAGAGGACAGTCAGCCGTGGGTCGTCTTAATTTCTTGTGTATTGACTCTAGATCTGAATTAATTTGAACATCAAATGATATGGTTGAATTATGATAACTATATGAGTGGAGCTCTAATAGGAAATATATAATTGATTAACTTACTTATTAAATTGCCTATTAAATTGTGATCCCTAGATCTTGGATTTTCTATGATATATTGCCATCTAGAGTTGAGAGCGCTCTGAAGTTTACTGACTTAAGGTGATGACAGAGATTCTTGGTTATAAGAGTACATGATTACAGTTGATACATGATAACATTAGATAATATTTTTGTGCACACAAGTTCCATTTAAGTAACTTCAATGATTGGTGGCAGCAACCTTTTATCTCTTTACTTGCACTTTGACTTTCTACTCTTCCACTTTCCTTGACCTCATTTTCTCCCTCTCATTCTAAACTTTCCCATTCTCGTGACCACTCTTTCCTCGCCCCTCCCTTCCATCTCTCTACCTCCCTCACCTTATTCTTCTTTTCCTTCCCTATAATTTCCGATACTTATCTTGAGGTTATCTTGAGATGATTTCGGGGCTTTAGTGTCCCCGCGGCCCGGTCCTCGACCAGGCCTCCACCCCCAGGAAGCAGCCCGTCACAGCTGACTAACTCCCAGGTACCTATTTACTGCTAGGTAACAGGGACATTCAGGGTGAACGA